>NC_046163.1:46157297-46404797 GCF_011064425.1 Rattus rattus | reverse complement strand
TGCTTTCTCCCACAACCTCCCTCTTCACTGTGATAAACAGTGTTTTCGTTTTGAACAATCAGCCATTGACCCAAAGCTCAAAGCTAATGCACCTGCCAATGGGCCTAATAATGAAAACATAGATTATTGCAACCTTCATGCTTTCTGCCTCCCGTTTAGAAGAGATGACTTCAACCACACAGCTCACACTCAACGTTTCGTTCAAGTGAGCTCTCTCAGCGGAGGCGCGCACGCTCTTTGACCTGGCCAGTGTCCCCGGTGTGAACGAGGGGTAGGAATGCGCAGCCCCTCTGAGAAGGGTCCCCTCTCCTCTTCCCAATCCTTTGAGGCCATGGGGCTGGGGGGCTGGGCCATGCTGTTGGACAGGAAACTTGTTTAAAGTCATCCAGCTAGGGAGGGTCAGGACTGAGGGACAGAACAGAGGTCCGATTCTAAATCGCCTGCTTTTCTCGCAGTGCCTCCTTGGTACTCAATGGCCCCGGACTCCTGAGAGATAAGAGTAGTAATCATGGAGGACATGGATACTGCCATGGCCGTCAATATCGAGACATTGTGGAATGGCTTAGACAGTCTCTCCTCCTCCCCACAGGGCCTTCACCCTGGATCCCTAGGTTTACTCAAGCCTCCTTTCTTCAAAATTCGCCAACCTCAAGGGTTAACGCAGGCAGAGCAGAGGACCTCCACCATCCAGTTCTCCTTGTGGGGCTAACAACATCACCCCATCATAGCTGACTGCAACATACTCACTACTGATCCTATGCTGAGAGCCTGTGCTCTAACCGCTGGATTGAGCCTACTCTTTAAAGGGATACCAATTGCCAAGTTAACTGCTGAACTTAGAGGGAGGGAACGGGCCTCGGATCTTTGCTCTTAATCTTCACTGACAGAGTCTAAGGAATTACCATCCCGAGAAAGAACGTTACTCGCCTACTCTGAGAACTCAAGCGTTTCTGTATCTAGTGTTGAATACAGTGACGTTCGTTCTGTCCAGGAACTTCGGGCTCTATCATTTCAGGCTCTGTAGCACCTCTCCCTTCAAACTCCACCCTGACAGGATCTGTCTTGGTCCTTATCAGGTGGCTGAGGATAAGAGAGGTATGGAGCAGGGGAGAGCTGGGCCCAGGGCTGGGGAGAGAGCTGTGGCAGAGGTGGGTGAGGAGGGATGGAGGCCAAGGCCCTGTGTGTCACCTGATGAGTCACAAATCTGTCTCTAAGCAGCCACCCAGCTTCTCAGCCACCAATTCCCAGCCTTGGCCCTGGCCCTGGCCCATGTCCCAGTTCTCGGATGGTTTGCACCATGATTGCAGAGTAGGTTTTAAAATTAGGATTCTCCCAGTTCTGCATTGTTTATGTCAGACTCTGAGATGCCTATAAACACTATCCGCCCACCTCCGCTCCACCTCCTTCCTTTCTGACCACATCCGTTTCTCTTTGGCACACAGGCGGACATATTTTTTCCCTCTTCTATCGCAGAAAAGAAACCTCCCCATGCTTCCCAAGATCCCCGAGTCCTGGCAGAGGCCTTGTCTTTCAGTGGTGGTTTCTCATTTCCCAGCCTCACGTTCTGCTTATACTGAGCTTCACCAGCAGCGCGACACCTCAGGACGTGCTTACCCACCTGGGACCAGAAATCTTTGCGGACTTCTCTACCTGACAGCACCGAGCCCTCAGGTGGGAGGCCAGTTTTCTGGGTCGCGTCTGAGGATGGTTTGCCTGACTCCAGTTTAATTTCCTGGAGCAGAGGGCCCTTCCTCCCCATGCCTGCACACAGATGTGTGTTTAGTCACACCTGCAGGGCAGTTCTGCAAGACCCAGCGTGTGTCTCTTACAAGGATCATGCCCACGGGCCACACAAGATAGGTCTTGGGCTTTACCTCTATACTTTGACTCAAGACTTTGCTCTTTGCACCGATTGGGTTGGGTTGGGTTCTGAGGACCCTAAAGGGATGTGCCTTCAAGTAAAGAGCTGTAGTGTCTGTTCCCAAGAGATGAGCTGTGTATCTCATAAAAGAAGATTCCATACAACTGGCTCTCCTGGGCTGGGGTCACTAAGGGCCCAGTGTCTCTTCACTGTCCTCTTCAGGCTTCTGGTTCCTTCATTGTCTGCACTGTCTGTAGCTGAGAAGACGCTGTGGCTCTGAGCTCTGAGAGCTCTCACCGAGTGCCGGCTTCCACTCCTGCCTCTACACTACCTGGATCCTCAAAGCCAAGCTTCTCCTAGAGTCCCCGCCACAATCTAGGATTCCATAGTTCCTAACTGTGGTACTTGGCTTCTTTGGGTTTCTCCTCCTCCTTCTTGTGCCCTGTCACCAAATGGGACAAATGTGGCTCATTTATTTGCATTTACACCATTCAAGTGGGATTCCTAGTGTAAAATCTTCCAGTGGGGCCTTAGAAATGGACATTGTGGAGTCTCCCCTTACCACATAGTAGTTTGCTGACTCAGTCTGGGTTTGCAAATTCCTTGCCACAGAGCACCTGCAGTTATAACTATGTATAAAGGTGAGGCTTGATTTCTGTGGTCGAGTGCAATGGTATCAGTGACCTGGTGGTGACAATGTACAGTGAGAATGGTCAGCTGTACGGTGTGTGTGTGTGTGTGTGTGTGTGTGTGTGTGTGTGTGTGTGTGTGTGGTGTGGCTGGGCAGCCCTTGAGTGAAGGAGAAACACTCTGTGGAGCCTTGAAATCTGGACCTAAACGTGTGTGAGCTTTAAAAGCCGCTATCAGGACAGTTTTTTCGCCCCACCTTCAGATTAGTTGGCCCAGAGTAGTTGTGATTTTCCACCTATCTGATTAAGGAGAACACATCTTCAAGCCCAAGAACATCCTGACAAAGACACAGTTGTCAAATCTCTAGGATACAGAGAGGCATCAGACATTTATCAGATGAATGGGTGAAGAGGAGCTGTTTCCTGGGCCCACAGGTGGCAGCAGGGAGCAGGGGCTCTAGGTCCCCACTAGGACCAGACAGTGTTGTCACCTTTCTCCTGCTTCTGTGGCTACTGGAACATTAGTGATCCAGGGAAAAGTGACCATGTTAAACCAAGCTCCACTGACCATAGCCACAAGAGGCTCACGGATCCCCTAGGTGCTCCAAAGCACGGGGAGGAGAGGTGATGCCCCCTGCATGCTTAGCCAGCCCTACGGAAGGACAAGAACGGTCAGGATGCACCAAGAGAAATTTCTGGGGCAAGTAGAGTTGGGGAAAGAATAGTCAAAAAGTCTGAGGAACCAGAATACAGCCAGGCAAACTCAGGTCTGGGTCCCCAAGCCAAGGTGGGCCTGAGGAAGGACAAGACTGAGGACTTGGGGCTCGATCAGTGTAGGCTGAGGCCTCTTGGCCTCAGTGGTCTAGCACACTTCCAAAGTCTGGAAGCCCAGAAATAAAGTCAAACTCAGAGAAATCTGTTTGTTGGCATTAGGACAAGGCCAAGAGAACCACAGAGCAAAATAGCCGTGGTGACTAAGTTAAGAGGCTCAGGGCAGACAGAGGGCAGGAGCCTCCAAAGTCAGAGATTGTGATGTTACCACTACCAGTATTAACTGGATGCCAAGCAGCCTACCAAACGATCCACACAGCAACCACACAGCGACCTTCCGGCAGGCATGTCGTTTGGGGAAGCTGAAACTCAGGCAAGTCACTCAATAATACTCAATAATGTCACAAAGCAAGGATGTCGCGGAGGTGGGAGAGGCCTGGCACTGACTCCGCAGCTCCCGTGCACACTCTTCAGTCAGTATCGGGCTGTCACAGCCGGTACAAGCCTGGGTCCTCCACACTTATCCTCTCCCCACCATCCTCCAAGCACTGGTTCCCTTCACAGGTGACATCAGAGCTGAGGCATGTTCCCAGGGGAGGACGGTGCCAGAGGATCAAGACTCTGTCTGACAGTGCTGCCAGCCGGCTTCTGGGAACACTGACTTGTTTCACTGGTATTAGGGGTGGGAAGATGGAAAGGGTTCCAGTTCTGGCACCCAGAATAGCACCCAGGAGAGAGGGAAAGGCGTGGGGAGGGACCAGGTTCATGGATGCTGAAAAGAGGGAGGAGGCAGGCCTGGTCTAGTGGCAGAGATGTAAAGATCCAGGTTGGATTGTCTTCATTAACGGTCCACTTGGTTTTCTCAGCATGCGGCGTCTCACTGCTTGCTGGGCAGGGCCACAGAAGCGAGGGGTTGCCAGCTGCAGCTCAGCCTGGGCAGGAGCTACTGGGGTGCTCACTGCTGTGTGTGCCCCGAGGACAGAGTTGTGGAAATGTCCTACCAGCACAGAGAGTGGGTACCCAGCTACAAGAGGCGGCGCTGGGGCCACACTGACACACACACACACGCACGCACACGCACACGCACATGGACAGAGAGATACACAAGGTAATCTCTGAACTGTGAAGGGACCATTTCTCTGCAAGACTTCTCGGGGCGTTTAGCTGACACCATGTGCAGTGTGTTTAGATGAGAGGCCCTGGTAACTATTATGGATGTACAATCCTTGCTCTCGCTTGGTCTACAGGGGTGCACCTAACTGTAGCACCAGCCCCATTTGGCAAAGGAGGGGAGCCATAGAGAGCGCTCATGTGATGTTCAGGATGAGAGCCAGAGTTAGCTGCCATGGCAGTATACTCATTTCTTGCAAGGAAGGCCAGTCCTTAAGCCCCACGATCCATTACCCACTGCACGGTGCTCTGTGCTTACTTGGTACTCCACAGTGCTGGTGGAGGAGGCACAGTTAGCCTTGTCTTGCAAATGCTGTAGCTTGAATGTGGGGTGTGTGTGGGGGAACTCGTGTCCACTAGATTAGCTGTGTCAGAGCTGAGACTCAGATCCATGAGAGAGTCTCCGACGTGACAGCTCAGCTTCACCTTCTACAGACAGCACCATTTACCTGCATCCTCCCAATTACTCCGCCTGTGGGTCGATAGGCTAACCTTTTAAACAAGCAATTATTTAAGCCCTCCGTGTCCAGGGCAGTATATGGGGAGGGTCATAAAGATGCTTGTGACCCGGTTCCTGGCAGGCACAGGTCCTACATAAGTGACCACAGTAGTGGAGGTAGGGAGCAGTGTTGGTGAGGCCAGAGGAGGTTCTGGGGTGCCAGGCATAGCGGGCTCCATCAGTGTCTGCTGCTTCCTCTCTCTGCTCCCTGGGCAGGAGTTCAGAGATAAATAGCTCTTAGTAAAAGGCAGCTTGCGGGTGCTCGGAACCCATTCTGCTCAGGCTGTCGTTCCTCCCCTTCAAAGGCTCAGGGCCCTGGCTTTTGTCCTTGGCTGGATCATCTCTGCTCTGGTGATTCTGCTGTCAGTGTGGAGAGCCAGCAGGGGAGCCAGCATGCAACACAGGGCTCAGGAGCCTCATGGTCCTTAGATGTGAGATTGAAATCAGGATCTCCTTCCGTGGGGGGCCCTTCAAGCTGCTGAGGGAATCTGAGGAACGCAGCACACCTGCAAGGTGCTTTCTCTACTTGTGTCTTCCCGGGGTCTGTGTTCTCATCTGCAGACCTCGCTGGGGGTCGGGTGGGGTGCAGAAACCATGCTGGCTTTGGAATCAGATCTGGATCTGTGTTCTGACCTGTCGGTCAGCTGCATAACTTTGCCACTGAGGCTCTACCAGGCCTCAGGATCCTAAGCTGAAAGATAGGATAGTGATGTTTTCTTACAGAGACACATCTTTGGCTTTGTCAAGTGGCTCCCGGCTATGGTTTAGCCATTCCACCACTCAGTGCACTTTCATGGGCTTCCTGATTCTTCCCATCTCCCTTGTGCTGGAGGGCTGTGTGCTTTATTCCAGAGGACCTTGCTACCCTAGGACGGGAGATAGAGGGAGTGACAAGGGGCTGACCTGAAGTTTGGGCAGGTTGGGTTCCCTGGTTTACAACTCCTCACTAGAACACAACATAAGCCCTTCATTTGTTCCTCAGACACCACAATTTAGTTCTTGTCAAGGTCCCTGACTTTGTCTCCTACACAGTGTCCCATATTCTCAGCACTCTGCCACCTCTACGTTCTCATGCAGTCCTTACACATGCCAATCTCTGCCCCAGGGCCTTAGCGTGTACTCAGGGAGATGTACGCTCTTTCCCCGTCACCTAGTTGGTTAACTGTGTGTAGTCCACGGGTGTGAACGGAAGTGTTAAGAATCACTTCCTCTGGGACTCCTTCCTTGATCCACCTACCTCTATCTTCCCACGCTGAACTAAATTAGGTCTCTTTTAGAACTCCATATTTTCCTGATTCATGCACCTTACTGCTATTTTTAGTTATGTAGTGTACACCCACTTATAGCTTAATGTCCATTTCCTCTGTGGGAAAGATGGCAGAGGCTGATGGGAAAGCAGGGGTGACAGTGGCGTGACGGCAGCAGGGAAGGGCAGGCAGGGTAGCAGGGACTTGGAGGGATGACAGATCAGATACAGCAGAAAGGCCAGGAGTGGGCTGTGTGAAGTTAAGGTTTCAGAGGTACAGCCATGAGGGTCTCTGTATGGAGAGATTCCAAGAAGGCAGCAGGAACAGCGCTCCAATCAATGCCAAAATGTGGTTCCTGGGAACTCAGAAGCAGGAGCGGGCTCTAGGGAGGGGTCTGACATCATCTGTATGGGAAGGGTGGCCCTGCCTTGCAGTTGGTTGAGAAGACCGGAACCTCACCAGTGTCCCTTGAACCCAGATGAGGGCGCTCTCTTGGGGAGACAGGACTATGTTGACAGAGCTAAGATACAGGGGTGCAGGGTAAATAGTCTCCTTTCCTTGGTAGTCTGCAGCCCCGGGCTAGACTCCTGGGATCCCGCTCTTGCTGTCTCTGAGCGGTACCAAGGCCCTAGTTTTCCTGGCAGCACTTACAAAGTTGAACAGCAGAGGCAGGGGAGGATGGAAAGCCAGACAGGAAGCTGATAATTGTCGGCTGCAGAAGCAGCTGTTGGAAATGAACGAGTTCATACCCAGGTTAGTTATATAAAGCTCCTCCATCCCTTCCAGAGCCCTAAGTTTCCCTCAGTGTCCACTCTAGAATCATGCACTCTGGTGTGGGTAGAAAGATACCAGTATAAAAGTTGGAAAATAGAGAGCCCTCCCACACACACACCACTTTTTAGGCCTCCGGTACCCACAGCCAGAATCAATCACTTTACATTATCCAGGCCAGAGCCATCAAGGCCACCTGATCTCTCACTGATACCTGAGCCAGCCACTCTGGGCAGGGAGAGCAATGCTCTACCACAAAAAGCAACCTCTTCTTCAGCACGAGAACAGGCCGAAAGGTGCAAGTCAGCAGGGCCATCCATGTGTGTTAGGAAGCCAGTTCTCCAGTGTCGGTGTAGTGAGAGCTATTTAAGATGAAAAGAAGGACAAGCCATCCTTTGGCTACAACCAACTCTATTGGAGAGAACATGACCCCAGCCAAAGAGAGGAGTGCAGAAAAGGATTTCAGAGAGAGGGTTCATTTGACGTCAGCTTAATGACTTTTGATTGCTTACAAAGGGTGTGGAATCTTGTATGTGCAGGAGACACCAAGACTCATAAAGACAGTGTCCCTGTTCTGAGAGGGGGACCTCTCTCATCTGGAGGGGAAAGACTTGTGGAAGTCACATAAGCACAATGTGGGGTATTTGGGGACAGAAGTTTCAGGGTGGATCAGCAACAGCAAAAGGACCCGGCATCGGGAGAAGCAGGATGTCTGTGACAATGACAACAGCTGGTGTTGCTCAGAGCTCACACTGCACAGGCACGGATAATACATCTTTGTACAGACTACTTCATGAGGACCCTTTGCAGCGACCCTCCAACGTCTGTACTACCACTGTGCCTGTTTAAGGGGAATGAGGGATGAGGTTTGGGGAGGTAGAGGAACCAGCCTTGGACAACAGAGAACTTGAACTCAGGCTGACTGGCTCCTGAGCAGAGCTTGAATGTCACATGAAGAGGCAGCTGCATGAACAGTAGTCTCGGGCTTGGTGTAGACAGAGAGAGAGTAAAGGAACTTTCTGTATTAACTGAACATAAAGCTGGTCCAAGAAAGAGAGCAGGCAGAGTGGGACTTGGTGGCCGTGACACTGTCCCAGGGCTGCCTGTCTGGGTGGTCCAGAAGGTGTAACCCCACACATAAATCTTTTGTTATTCCACCATCTTTCCTGCTCCGCAGATGCTTCCTTCATGCTTGATAACTGGATGAATGAGAAAGGAATGGAAACCAGATATTCTCTCGTACATCTCACAAGACATCCCCCGTGTTTACGGTGAGCCCACCAAGTAGCCATTTTGTTCTTAATAGAAAAAGAAATCAAAGCTTAGAAAGGTTGAAGATTCTTTCCCTCCAAGTTCAACAATAGTTCCTAAGTGACGGACCTAAGGCTTGAACATGGGCCTCTGTGCTTTCCACTGACCGCTCCTGATCTTCACTGATTGACACCACGAGAGAACCTGGAAACCGTGGTCCGCCATTCACGGTGGGGCCACCACTATGTTCTGCAGAACAAAAGGAGTGAATTCCTTTTGTGTCTGATGTCGTCTTCAGAAGTGTTTTCCAGACGGTGGCTTCCAGGGAGACCGGCCTAAGCTGCCTGTAGTACACTCGGTAAATAGGAGCCAGGAGTAATTAGCTGAAGAACTGTCACCGGTGTTACCTGTCTGTGCCAATCCAGGCAGGTGCTGATGGGGAGGAGGAAAAGCTATGGGAAGCCATCCCTTGGAGAGTGAGGCCCCCTGGCCTGGCCACTGTGTAGGCCGAATGTTCCACCCTGACTCATGCTCCCAGTTGCCTCTTTTCATGCAAGGCCTTCTTTAAAGGTGCCTGTCCTGGGCCAGGGCTCCTACAGTGAAATTCTCCCCTGCCTCTTCTGTCCTGGAGATCCTTCACCTTAGAGCCATTTTGGTTCTCTGCTCACCCCCTAGTTATGGCTTCTTTAAATCTGGTCTTGTCATCTAGAAGACTCTGATCCTTGGTTATTCTGTATGCCTCAGCTACAAGCATATGCAGACACACACACAGACACACACACACACACGGGACACACAGACACACACATGGACACACACACATGGACACACACACACACAGAGTTTGATTGTCAGCATATGCAGACCCCCCCACTCCCCACATTGGATTTGATTCTCAGCATATGTAGACACACACACACACACACACACACACACACACACACACACACACACACACCACACCACACTAGAAAAAGTAAACCTCCCTCCTCTTCCTTGCCATCTACTCTCCTAAAGTGGGGCAGGCCTGTTAATGAGACTTGCCCAGCACAGGTATGGGGCAAATGTGTAGGACTGTGTGGACAAGTTGTGCCCTACTATGGCCATGAACGGCTGTTGTGAGATGCAGAGGGGAAAGGTGGTGGTGAAAAGGTGGTGGCCTTAAACTTTCATTTCCAGACGTCTGTTTCAAGAGCCTGCTTTTCCCTTTTCCCAAAACACAGGGGCAGGCCACATTTTGTTCCCTTTACTTCCATTCCTTCTGAGCTAGAGGAGCTAGAAAAGCCCTGACGCGTTTGACCCTCTAGGACCCATGGCTCATGGGCCTCCGTTTGAAGACTTTCTGTAACATATAGTATCCCTCGGTCCCTTCCCACAAGTAAAGAGTCGAAGAGACTGAACCTGTGCTAAATTAATAGAAGACAAGCGCACTAGAGAAAAGCGTGTCAAAGCAATTCCTGTCAGAATAAAAGCCTCCTCACCAGCAGAGGCTTCTCAGGGGCCTGTGAATGGCAGACATGCAGGCACATGGGAAGCCTTCTTTATTATATTTTTAAAGAAGGTGACAAAATTAGCAGGTGTAGACTGGGCACTGGAGGAAGGGCAAGTAATGGGTTTTAAAGGGAAGATTTGAATTGCTTCTCAGTGTTCCCTGACTGGTGGGGCTGGTCAAGGACAGGGCTACCATGGATGTGGCTTAGTGCACAGAGGAGTTTGGGGGCAGGAGAGAGCACCTGTGTGTGGTGTTGGGTTCAAGTTTTATGGAGCCGGCAGGGATGCGAGGTTGAGCAGAGGGGCCTTATCTCAGCATGAAGAGCCCACTGCTGTCCCAGAGACAAGCCATCTGGGTGGGCCTTGCATGCCCAAGCTCACACAGGCCAGAAGAGAATGGTGTCAAGTGAGGGTCAGTGACGGGGAGGTGGGGGTGATGATAATCATGTGGGCACCAGTAAAGGCGAGATGCAGTCCAGAGAAAGAGGTATAAGCAGGGATCCAGCACTATGCATGGGGACAGTCACGCAGGTTGTGCCCTGTACTCTTCATGGAAATGAGCGCTATGCTATTGTATGAATGCTACAGCAGGCATTTTCCAGTCAAGGTGGCCCCAGAACTGCCCTTGTTCATGCTGCACTGTGCTGAAATCAGCCTATATGTCCACACTGTCATTGTTTTGTCTGGGCAGATTTTTCTCGGCTTCCAAGAACCTGTACTTTTCTTGGAAGACCGAGAGTGCATTGCTGTATTTGTCTGGGGTATGCCTTGTTTTCCTTCAGTGAATAGTTTGACCTTGCATTAATGCCCCTATGAATCAGAATGGCCGCACATTCTAGAGCAAACTCTAAGAGGGGCAGGCCAGTGGGAGAGGGGAGCAGTGAGGCTGAACCACGCCCTTCCCTGCATTACAGCAGCAGGACAGCAGTGTTGAGGCTAACAGCTCCATTTAATGCCAGAGGAGGGAGCATTTTACAAACGAACAGCCCCTCATTTCAACCCTGAGAACAACCCCAAGTAAGTCAGCATTCAATGGAGACTAAACTTGGAGTTCTCTTCTTCCTGGGCCAGCAATACATGGCTGACGCTCTCACAGTGCTGGGCTTGGCAGTGGCAATGAGCAGCCGCAGGGTAAGTATCTGACAGTCTGTGGTGTGCCTGTAGGTTAGGTGTGTCAAGTGCTTTTAAAGAAACTTCTGATGAACTCAGAAGGGTCTTGTCAGAGGTTTGAGAAGCGGGCTCATTTGTCATTGGATTCGAGGTCAGATCCCTACCACCCAAGTAAGAGCTCACAGGGCGCATGCACCTTTAACCTTAGTGAGATTCTAGCTGGATCAGCAAGCTCTGGGTTTGGTGACTTTGTCTCAAAACAAAACAAAACAAAACAAAACAAAAAAAAACATTAAAAAACCAAAAACCAAAAACAAACAAAACCAAAAACAAACACCAAAACAACAACAACAACAACAACAAAACAGGGTAAAGGACTGGCAAGATGGCGCAGAGCTTACAATGCAAACTTGGTGACTTGAGTTTGACCACTGGAACCCATGATAAAATTGTCCTCTGACCCATACATGCACATCACCGCACATGTGTGTCTTCATATGTGCACAAATATGCACACATCAGACAACCTGACACATGCACAACCATAAATACTTATGTACATAAGTGAGTCTCTGTGACACTGAGGACACTGCTTCACCTGTATGCACTGTCAACACGGTGTGCTTATGCTACTCTAGAGAGCTCTTCAGGAGCAAAGCTCTGGACACAAAGCATGCAGAACCTCAGGAGGGGCATTCTGGGACTGTGAACTTTCTCTATTCCCAAACGGAGCTGCCTGGGACTTCCGTCCCGGAAGTTTCCCTTCCTTCAACTTTGTACACCAGCCTCTCCAGCCATCCCAGCCATCCCACCAGGGGTGACATGGGGTTCAGGGGGCAGCGTGGAACGGAGCAGGTAGGAACCAGGACAGACTGGAAGACACACAGACTGGTGGAGCAGGCCTAGTGCTGGCCAGAGGCTCGGATGTATGTGGGGCAAAGGTATCCTTCATAGCTTCCCAATGCCTCCAAGGGAGGGGACTGAGGGCATCGGCAGCACTTTCGATGGGCACGTGAGAGCTGGTTCCTCCAGACTCTCAGCCATGGCCCTGTCAGAGAACACTTGTTTGCCTACCTTACTTCTGTGAACCCACAGGGTCCCTGGTCCTTTCCCTCTTCTTAGCAATGTCTAGAAAGGAGCAGTAGAAAGGGGGGAGAGGGCAGGGACCTGTCCTAGAGACAGATCCAGTGAGTGAGACGTAGACTCTCCCAGGGAGGCCTCTGGGCCTGGAGCAGGTGAGCACACAATTTGGGGGTGGGGTGGGGGAGGTGACACTCCCCTGGAGAGAGAAGCAAGGTGCCAGCTTTGAGGACCCTGGACAGAATAGGTGCAGAGGCAATCAGATACTACATGCAGGAAGCTGCAGGCAGAAGTTCCTCCCCAGCCGGAAATGGCATCACCTAAAAATACTGAGCTGTGGTTCTCCCAGGGATACTCAGCAGCCCACATTCAATCTAGAATGGCTTGGGAATTATGGGTTAGAGTAAATAAAGAAGATCATCTAAGCAACATAACCATAGGTTTTTAGCTCAAAATGACATCTGGTACCAACATATTGTCTGTCTCTGAGAAACTCGAATTGCCAGTCGTCCCAGGAGTCTCTGTTGCTTTCAGCAAATTATCCACCCTGAGTTGCTCTAGCTGGTGGGAAGAAGACACATTTGAATTTCTGCCTTCTTTTTGGTATTGGAGTGCCTGGTGTTACCCAGGAGACACTGCTGGGGACAGGCTGGTCGTTGGACAGAATACTCTTTGGCCGCTCAGCAGAGGTGAGGCAGTGGCCACATTCTGGTGGTCACCTTGCACCTGCGCAGCCACACCTCAATCAACTGTCTAAGACAACAGCCTTAAATGCACAATCCCTGTGGATTTTCTTCAAGAAGGAAAATGCTTGCCCTGACAGATCTAATCTGTTTCTTCAATAACCGACTGGTGTGACCCAGGGTGAGTTGCTTAACATGTCAGGCTGCTCTTTCTTCACCAGGGAATGTTCCCGACTGCCCTAAAAGTGTAAACAGAGATTGCTCTAACATTCTTGTCTTCCATTCCTAAACCTGTTACCTGTCCTCAGCAGCTGGCCCTGCATACCTACCTTCCTGTGGCAGGCAGGTCATTCAACCCTCTGACCTTTGATCCAGGAGCTCAGCTAGTTTACAGGGGAGCCAGCCTAGAGTCCTAGGATCCAGAGAAGATAAGTGATCTTCCGGGTTTATTACTGGTCCTGACCTCGTTGTCCTCAAGTATCATGAAATCCCTACTTCAGATCCTCGGTTTGCACAGCTGGCCATCTTTGAAGTCAGGCAGGAAGAGACTGTGGCTGATTTCCTTCTTCTGATTATTTGGGATTTATTCATCACCGGATGCCACTGGCTTTCCCTCTTGTTCGATGCTGCCCAAAGCCTACCTAGTAACTAACCACACTGTCTCTTTACTGATTGCCCAACACAGAAACATCAACTATACCCCATGTGCACAACATCGGTGGCTAGACGGTGACAGTGGCTCTAGTTGTCATGAAACTTGACATAAAACCACGTGGGAAACACAGAAAATCTCCAGCTTTGGTGAGAATAGTGTGTGGCCCTAACTACTGGATTCCAGTTCTGACTGCTCATCGGGCAGAGCTCAGAAAAGCTGAGCATATCTGGACCCCTGAGGAAGATGGTCTAAGAAGCCAGAGTGCTCTCAGGGCCAGTTAGGAATTACGTTCTAAGAGTGAACTAATCCTGACCCCAATCATCCAGCTTTGGAAGGGCCTGTGTTCTATACATCCCTATAGGAGTCAGAGAAATCTCAAAGGTTCCCATCAACAACTATGATAGGAATGCAGGAGCTGCAATAAATGAAATAGTAAGTAAGAACCGTCATCGTGTGTGTGTGTGTGTGTGTGTGTGTGTGTGTGTGTGTGTGTGTGTGTACAGTATAGCACTTCTCAACCTATAGGTCACAGTCCCATTGGAGGTTGAGTGACCCTTTCACAGGGGTCACCTAAGACCATCAGAAAACACAGATATTCACTCTATGATTCACAACAGTAGCAAAGCTACACTCATGAAGCAGCAATGAAAATAATGTTGTGGTTGGGGGTCAGCACAGCCGGAGGAACTGTATTAAACGGTTCTAGCATTAGGAGGGTTGAGAATCACTGGTCTAGTTTTTTGGTTCTTTTTTTTTTCGGAGCTGGGGATCGAACCCAGGGCCTTGCGCTTCCTAGGCAAGCGCTCTACCACTGAGCTAAATCCCCAACCCCCACTGGTCTAGTTTTATGTGTGGGAATGTGCATATATATGCATGTGTAAGGAGGCTACAGGTTGATGTTGGGTATCTTCCTCTCTCACTCCACCAAATTATTTATTTTTGACTCAGGGTCTATCATTGAGCCGGAGTGCTCCTATTGGCTAGACGGGTCTGGCAGTGGTAGCCGATATCTGCTCGTCTTCTCCTCCCCTGAGGGCTAGGGTTACAGCTCAGTTCTGACATGGGTGCTGGGAACCTTACCAAACAGCTGTGTCTCCAGTCCCTGAACCACTGGTTTTAAGAAACAAATTCAGGGGTAGGGTGGAAGGGGTGGAAGGTGTGAGGCTTCTGCGGGAGAGACAAGCAGAGAGACCATTGCATACCAGGGTCTCCTGACCATCCTAGGAACACTGGCCCAGACCTTGTCTTATGTTATCTCCCCTGGGTGAAGCAGTTAGGAGGTCCAGGTAGCCGGGCTTTATTGGGGATAACAGCTTCTGTTTTCTGTCTCAAAGAGTCCCCAGATTCATGGAATTTGTGAGAACTCTCTCCAAGTCAGTAGGAGAGGCAGAAAGGGTGGTAAGGGTGGTGCTAAGTTGGAATTCCACTTGCTGTCTGCACCCCAACTGTGGGCCTCTGCTATCTGGCTGGGAGGCATAAAGCACATGATGTCCCCAAGTGTGGAGTGACACCTAGACGTCTCAGAAGTATTCAGACCTCCTTGCAGCAGAGGCTGGAACTGCTGTCTTCCCCTGAGGAGGACCACTGGGGACTGTGTCTCAGCCTGGCTAATGATCGGATGCAGAAATGTGATAAGCCTCTTGATGTCTTTGCAAGTAACCAGGGCTATGACTTCTTTTTGGCCACCTCAAACTCAAACTCCCAAGGTCAAAGGACATATCTTATAACAGAAAAAGATCTGACTGGAATGTCTTCCTGCAGAGGGCTCCTGAGGGCGTCTGGTGAATGGGGGTCACCAGAGTTCACAGCACAATTCCTGGCACGTAAAAGCCACTTAATAAATGTCCAATATTACCTAGTCCCTATAACATTTAAAATACAGCGAGTCAGAGAGCAGGGCTCCTGGCTGCCGAGAGGGTGCTTCATAACCTGTGGCTCGCCATGGTTTATTACTTTCTGGCTAAATTTCTATCCAGGCCATGGTGATTTTGCCTAAGAGAATATAAATTAAGGTCAATAAGCTGCATGATCTGGGCTCTCAAAGACTTTATTAACATCAGGAGACATTACTCAGTGCCGTGGCCTCCCCGGCTGGAATCCTGCAGTTTCACCTCAAAGCAGGTAGAGGCCTCTCTGGCATCGCTGTCTCTGTCTACACCCTGAGGGTGCAGCTCTGCTGAGCTGCTGGGTTTCTCTCTCAGCTCCTTCGTTCCCAGCTTTTAGATTCATTAGTGACTCGTGTTTAGCTGTTTATTACGTTTCTATTATAACCGTGCTCACAAACCCGGTCCCTGGATAGACTGACACAAGACGTCCATGGCTGAGGAAAAGGGAGATGTGAGTCCACAGCAGGGTCTACAAGCCCAGCCCATCCATTTCTTCTGATCTCCATGTCACCCGGTTCATGAAACTGTCGAACGGTAGTTCTGGGTGAGCAGCCTGCAGTTACTGAGGGAAACCGGGAGCTCCAGAGGGCGCGTTTCCTCAGTCTATGCTTTCAGACCCAGCCCTGGCTCTCATGGCCACGGCAGAGACGGATTTCTGAAAGAGCATCCATGAAGCTGAGGCTGCTGGATACTGTTGACAGCGAAGACAGCATACGCTAACTTCCCACGCCCGCCACTCCCTTCTCCACTATTCAAGGAGTGCCTGCCACAAGTGGGTGTGGCCTAAAGTGTTCTCGGGTTATGACTGCCAGGTCCTGGACCACCCAGGATTCCGTGAGCGTTTCCCTCGTGCCTGCCGTGTGCTGTGCACTCAATATACCAGTCACCCCCTTTCACCTATCCCTTGTCAGAGGTACATGTCCAGGTCACAGGCATTTTACAGATGGTAGAAACTGAGACCTGCAGGGACTATGCAATTTACCCAAATCACATCAACAACTGCCACAGCTGGGATCTAAACCACTGGACTCTCGTGTCTCTAATCTTGGGAAAACCATTTCAAGTGCCTTGTTCAAATGGTTAAGTTAGAGGCACGAGAGATTTTAAACAACCATTCTCCAATTAAATAAAGGAAGATACAGAAAATCCCTCATAAGCTAGGTTCAGCTGTGCCTCCTCTGATGGTCATTCAGCCAAATGATGGTCAGCGTCCCCTAGACCCTAGGCATCCTCTTTTGGGAGGTAGAGGTAGGGGCTAGAAGTGGCCAGTCGATGGGAAAGCTCACTCTCACTGGGGGCTCTGGACCAAACTGGCTACTCTTGGCCAGGGTCTGCCAAGAGATTTGATTTGAAGCCCTTTCCCTAAACAGGCGATTGCTTCCTCCAGACCTCCAGAGTCCTGGGAGACCGAGTGGTACAGGGCAGAGACATGTTCAGCAGAGAGATAAGGCTATGTCGAAATCCTTCCTCTGCCTTGAAGCTCCTCGGTCACTGCTCCAGTTTCTTCAGGTGTTAAGACGGGGCTCACAGCTACTTCACAGAGTTATAAAGATTAAATGTGTGGTGAGAGAACACTGAAGCTTTATAAACCTCAGCAATTAAGCCTATAACTAAATGTATTTTCATGAGGGTGTAGATAACAATTAGGATTCCAAACATAGTTGATCATTGAAAGAGGAATTTAATAAACAAGGTTCCAATTAGGTGGTTGTGTACGCGGCACCAGAAAGTCAAGGGTTCTGTACTCATTCAGCTGGCTGCAAGGACTGGGTGAGGACTGCCCTGCTCTCTCTGGCTGCCCTTCTCTGTACCGAGTGGCCTGACACCCAACGACTGGTGTCACTGTTCCCTGGGACCTGCCTGTGGATGGACGAGGCTATGGAAACACAAGGCCTTTACTCAGATCTGTCCCACGTGGGGTGGAAAGATGGAGGAGGGATGGGGATGGGGGATGGGAAAGATGCCACCTCAGAACTGTCAGGCTCTAAACCCCAAAAGGCCATGAAGACCAAACACAGACCAAGAGGATCCACGTACAGATCTACTACCCAACTTAAAGTACCAAATAATTAATTTTGTGTCCATATGTGTATGCACATGTGTGAAGGATGCTCATGCATGTGTATATGGAGGTAGAGGTCAGAATTCAACCTTGGGTGATGTTTCTCAGTTGATATCTACCTTGTGTTTTAAGTCTCTCATTGAACTGGGCTCACCCACTAGTAGCACAGGATTCACTTGTCTCGCTACACCTGAGCTATTTCCTCAGCCTATAAGGACTTGCTAAGCATCCGAAACAAAACAAAATGGAAGCAAACAAACAGATCTTGTTGCTTAGTGGAAGCTAGCCCTGGATCCCACTGTGTAGCCTAGGTTGCCTTAGTAGTAGCATTTGCTGTGATTTTCCAGATCAAGTGCACAAATTCTTTAAGTAATAAGACCCAGCCCAAGGAATAAACCAAATGGATCCCATCTCTTCTTTCACTATTCAGCCGTTAGCATCTTCTGTGCACACTCTACGCTGGGCATCTTTGGGAGGTGCTGTGTATAATAAAAATACTATTCTACATTAAAAACTTTTAAGACAGGGGTTGGGGATTTAGCTCAGTGGTAGAGCGCTTGCCTAGCAAGCGCAAGGCCCTGGGTTTGGTCCCCAGCTCCGAAAAAAACAAACAAACAAAAAAACAAACAAAAAACACTTTTAAGACAGTCATGCACACAGATTCTAAGTGAATTTTCTTGAAGTGAACTGATGGATTTAAACGCTCACTTAGAGGCTGGTAGACTGATGCTCAGAGGGAGACTGTCCTAAGACATAGTTATCATATATGGCTGGAGTTTGGGCCATGGGTAGCTTCAACCAAATGGGAGTTAGTCCACTGGTAGTTGCATTGAAATGGGATTAGCCCATGGGCAGCTTCAATCATTCACTAGTTTGTTCTTTATTAAATGGTTGAGGTTGTTCAGGATTGATTTTTGTGGCTATTTGGCAGAGGTCTGTCAACTTCTGACAAGGACCAGCATTTAGAAGGTTGTTCGTGAACTGTGAATGCACTATATGTCCCATAAGGGTTGAGATAAATTCTTCGCTAACTTTTAAGTAGGGAAGTTTGGTGTCTGCTTGGAAGGCTTCTAACTAGGAGATTCCCAGCAGGACTTGAAACAACGTGGTCCATCCTGCATTCTAACATGGTGGGGCTTGAGGAGGTGGCAGCTATGGCCCACCCTCTCCCCCTCTCCATGCTACTTACCTCAGAGGGCACAGCAGGGGAAGACATGGAGCCTGCTTAGGAGGGGACGACAACATAGATCCCCTATTTTAAAAGGTGGCACTATAGTTTAGATTCTTAGTCTTTGGTTTCTTGCTATTCGTTTTCTACCAAAACTCAGAAACCAGAGCTGTGCCAGCAAGCATCTTCTCCTGGGTCTGACTCAGCATTTCAGGGGCTCCTGATGCCAGGGACAGCCTGGTCTGGAGATTTTTTTTGTATAATTTTTGCTTTTACTTTTTTGAAATTAAAATACAATTACATCATTTTGTCCCTTCCATCCCTTCCCTCTAATGTGTCCCCTTGATTGTTCTTAAATACAAAACCTCTTTTCTTTAACTGTTGTTATGTATATGTATGTGTGTATGTGTATATACATACACATAAATATCACACACACACAGACACACACACACACAAACACACAGACACACACATAAATACACACAGACACACACACATAAATACACACAGACACACACACATAAATACACACAGACACACACACATAAATACACACACACACACACACAGACACACACAGACACAGACACACACACACACACACACACACACACACAAAAAGACTCACATCTTTCTAAACACATCAATGAGATCCACTTGTTCTATGTAATGTTACTTGTATGTATATAATTTAGGGCTGACCATTTGGGTAACCAACCTCAGGGCTCTTCCCTAGAGAGCACTATTTCTCCGCTCACAGAACTCTTTAGTTGCCTGTAGTTCTTTCCTTAAGATCACAGGGCCAAAGCCTGATCTTCCAGAATAAGTTCCCTTTAGTAGTCACCACTTGACAGCATAGAGACACGAGACAAGTCTCAGGAAGGTGGGGGGAAAGGTAAACAGTGGCAGAGAGCATGATGGGATGGAGAGACAGAGAGTATGATGGGATGGCATGACCTGACATTCCTGCAGATGTTTGTTGGGTTCAGACATTGTCCTAAGTTTTGGGGTTGCAACAGTGAACAATCTAAAGTCCCTTCTCCTAGAAACCTTACCTGTAGGCAACAAACAGGCAATGAGACCAGGAGCTGCTTTCTAGACTGAGGGGCAAATATGGCTTCTTCACTATTTTAAATGAATGCCAACAAGGAGAAGGGATATCTGGTGACAGATATTCTGACTACATGGACAACAAGAGCAAAGGCTTGGGGTGTGAATGTATTTTGTGCACCTGAGGCCAGCTTAGGGAAGACGGGTAGAGGAGAAGTTGGGAGAGTAGCGAGCACAGTGGTGGCACAGATACTCTGGGCCCCTGGAAGCCATGTTGGTGGACTTGGGTTGAACATCTTCTATGTGTCTGGTTAACCATTCCTAGTGTCTGGGGACCCAAAGATGAACAAACCATGGCTCTGACTTCATGCATCCGATGATCCAGCAAGGGATGATGGGCAAAGGGGAAGCTGAGGTGAGGACCCCTTGGCAAGTGCTGGGGTGCTTGGAGGGACTCAGGGCTCGTGAAGGGCTTTCAGAATCAACACAGTAAACTTTGTGGGGACAGTAGTGGTGTCTTACTGAGTGGCTATGCCTCAAAATCAGAGTTGCCCTCTTTTCCTCTTGGTCTAACATTTAATCTACCTGAGGATCAAGTCCCTCATGCATAAAATGAGGATAACAAGGCTTTCCTCTGGAGAAGACAAGGCCAAGGTGTGAAAATGCTTTGAGCCCTGTGAGTCCTAGATAAATGTCCTGTGCTTGGTATTAGCTCCCTGTTCTTGCTTCTATCCACCTGTGACCCCGTGTGAGCATGCACACAGCAGATGCACAAGCTCCTCAGATCTCTTCAATGGTCTAGCCAGGCTAGTCTCCTGGTCTATAGAGATCTACAGTCAGATCTCTCATCTCAGGCCTGATGGCTTCCGTGCAGACTCTAGCTCTCAGTGGGGCTTTCAGAGACACTGCTGCTGTGGTTATTTACCAAAATAGTTAACTGGCATTGTCCAAGTGTGCGTGCCTTATCCTTTTTGCTTCTGGGTGCCTCATCATCTCCAACCAGAACCCCAAGCAGCCCTCAGGCTCAAGGCGCTTGGGGATTTGTACTGTAACATGTCTGCATTTGGGAGAGGGGTGTCTTGGATTGGCCCAGAACTGTGCTACTTTGTAGCTGGAGGCACTCAGCCAAGGAAAGAAGAACCTGTACTCTCAGCATACTGAAGGCGCGACTGGGGAGTAAATTTCTATCAGCATATTGGCCAGGGCAGAGTTCAGAATGAAGCAACTCCTAGCGATGAAGCTGGAATGATGTATGAGCCACCCACCTTCTTGGGAGTCCCTTCAGGAAAGGGCCTGCTTCTCCGACTCAGGGCTTATCCATCCCACCTTGCACTGCACTTTCTCTCCCCACCAGAGTTGGGCTACAGTAAGTCTACCTCCTTGGTTGAAATGCCTACTCTTAGCTTATAGGAAAACAGTAGCTAGGATGAAGAACCAGAGCCCTCTTCAGGTGTCAATGACTTTCTGTAATGAGGAGTGCTAGACTAACGCAAGAGTCCAAGATCTCTCCTAGCCTGGACCTCTTGGACTTCATAGTCCTTTGGTGCGAATGGCACTGTCCTGTCATCTATCCTGGCTGAGGGTGTCTCCTGGCCATGCCCCTCATCTTCGACCTTGACTTTTGCTTCTGTGTGTTCCTTCCTCACCCCTGACTGTCTGAGGAAACTTGTAGCTCCCCGAGCAAGACTTCTGCCTCACTCTGCAGTTTGCATCTTGCGGGGCATGTAGTTTGCTGTTGGTGCTCAGTAAATATGACGGCAGATTAATAGGCTTCCAAATAGCACATTTCCCTTCCTTCATTTAGAGGCTCAGCCATTACAGTCTCAGCATCCCCAAATCACAATCTCTCATCTGCACAAGCTGCCGTCTCTCCGATAGGCTAATAACCCTAAGTATCCATTTACTCCTATCTGGGAAATGCTACTCCAAGGGCCTGCATTTCATTCCAGTCCTAATGGTATTTATTTTTCTATGCATGCATGCTTGTATTAGCATAGGTTTTTGTTGGGAAGGCAGCTAGCTGTTTCATTCATGCAGGAATTGCTGAACTGCACGGGCGGGCATATGACAGGATACCCAGAAGTTCCGACTGGCCTGGAAAAGAGTGGACACCAAATACCTAAGGTGTATTAAATATTCTAATCCCCCATTCCGGACAAACTGGGACTCAGAAAGTAGCTTCTGGACGTCTGGAAAAGTACACACGTTGGGTTTGGGGTCAGCAGTGCAGCGAGAAGCGGACAATGCTCTACCACTGTCCCCCTCAGGAGATGAGGCAAAGGGGAGCATGTCCAGCGCAAGGCATGGGGATGACGGTGCTAACTAGGGTAGTGTGAAGGAGATGGAGCTGAGGCTTCATGGGCTCTGCAGGAAAACAGCAGGCCCATCCATGGAAGGAAGGGAAGGGGGAACAAAGGAGGTGGTGCACCAGGACTGTGAAGAAAGGTCATCAGGAAGTGGGTTCTGCCTTCATTAGGTCTATCCACAGGTGGAGGTGCTTGGGTGGAGGGGCCATGTCTCCTGATGACAAGCACTAAATAAATACACACAACCAGAGACTTGGTGAGGCGCTTCTAGTAGGGCAAGGGCTGGGATTTCTTGGCCTCTAAGGGCATTGGTGTGTCTAACATTTTAGAAAGTGCGACACCAAGAGGGCAGCGGATCACACATTAGATAAAAGAACCAATAGTCCTACACTTAAATACTTTTGAAAACGACTTCACACGATAAACTTCATAAAAGTTTAAGAAAGAATGTTGTGTTACTGTAATCCAGGGGTCGGTAAAGTATGGCCTGCTATCAATTTTTTATGAATAAAGTTACACACAAAGGTACATTGCCATGGCTACCTGTTTAGATGTCTTTGACTGATTCCAGGTTATGGTGCCAGAACTGGGTAGCTGAGAAAGAAATCATATGAGCACTGAAGCTTAAAACGTACTATTATCTGGCTCTTGAGAGAAAATGCATTTACGTTTTGATCTAATCTAACTCCCTGACTTCATAGACAAGGAAGCTACCGCTGACAGAGCTAAATGAATCAGTTCAGGTAAGCTAGTTAGTGACTGAGCTAAATGAATCAGTTCAGGTAAGCTAGTTAGTGACTGAGTTGGGCCAAGAGTCAGGACACTGACACTTGTGGTGGTGGTGGTGGTGTTACTCTACGTCAGCTCCCGGGTCTCATTCCTATATTCTTTCTCGACCAACACTTCTTCACATCTTTCACACTGTGAATTTACAGACACCAAGGCCAAGAGGGCCAAGTTGTCTGTTGGGCCCCCAACGAACGCCACGGGACTTGTCTGCTCTCCACAGGCTAGGCCTCAACCTTGAGAAGCAGGTCCAGACCCTCCTGTGTCTGCCAAGGAACTGAGGTGAGGAAGGCAGAGAGCACTCTGAGAGCTCTGCAGACGAGAACTCCTTTGGCTCTCTGAGTCCCCCTCAGCATTAGCATTCACCTTCTGTTAGCCAACAAAAGGACATATTTACAACTGTCTCGGGCTCAGCTTGAGAACGCCTTTCATGGGTTTCGTGGGAAATTACTCCAAGCAGTCCTGATGGGTTAAAAAACGATTTTAACACATCTAGTTGTCTTCAATTCCTTCGGCAGCATCTGCTACAAACAGCGTAACGCACGAGAGCTTGATATTTACGTTCCTCTGAAGTAAGAGACTCCAAGGATACGCCACGAAGCCGGGAAAACAAGCCCTCCCTGCCCACAGCTACATCTAAAGGAACAAATGGCCACTTCGAGGCCCCCATCGGGCTTCCGCCTTCTGAGTACGAGATTTCCCAGAGTGACAAGAATCAATCACATCTCCAGAACAATCTACGTTCGTCCAGGACAGTGCACACTAAAAGCCACCCCCCCCAACCCTTCTCCAGTTCTCCCCAGGAGGTTTTCATCCTTCTCTGAAGCGATGCCCCTTTCCATTGCCCGCATGTCCCTCACTTTACCAAGCCTCTCTCTCAGACAGACAGGAGTGAATTTTCACAGGCGAGATGAAAGTACATTTTAACAGTCTGGGCATATGCGGCCGAGAGAATAAGGGACGCATATCGGAAGTGGTCACAGGCGACTCCCCCGAGAGGCCTGGACGAAGCACCACACTGCATCACACCTGCCTGTTGTGTCCCGGGCTGTAGAGCTCGGGCCAACCTCGGGCCAAGCTTGAATTTCAAGGGTGACATTTTGCAGCCACAGAAAAGCTGAGGCTGACCCATGATGATTACAGTGGCCATCCTGTTTGGCGCTCAGCTAGGGACTCTCTTGTTACCTGTCCCTCAGAGCTCAGTCTTCCCCTTTCTACAAGTCAGCTCCTCTCAGCAGAAAGACAATGTGGAATTTAGGCACTGGTTGTGGATGGGGGATGGAGACAGACAGGGTCCTTACGTTTAACAGTTACTGACTGTTAAAGGTTGTGTCTGGTGCTTCATAGGTACTGATTCTTTTAATCCTCACGCAGCCACAGGTCAGCAGTTATTGTTTTAGATATGTAGCACCCACAAACCAAAGCTGAGTAACTGCAGCAGAGACGTGGAGAGAGCCAGTGGTGGAATGGGGCATTCCATCACATGGCACCGCGGCCACATTCTAAAGACATCCCTTTTCCAGGGCTGCAGGATGACTGTGCCTCACCCAACCAACGGGGTGTCCGGCAGCTCCAGGAACAGGCCCTCGGGCATAGATGCGTTCAGTGTGGGTAGAGCACACTGAAACGGAACACACTCGAACTGAAGACCATTTGCGGAGCCAAGGCAGAAGAGCGGGACAGGAAAACACAGCTGATTTTCCTGGAGATACACTTGTTTATGTTGGTGTGAATCGATCATGGCTGCGATCCTGCCAGCCGTACAGAAAACTGTGCTCACTTGGGACATGAAGAGGTGTCCCTGAGAGGAAGCTTAAGATAGCAAAAACAACCAACCAACCAACCAACCAACCACACAAACAAGCAAACAAGCTGACAAAATCCCTCCACCCCTCCCTCCTGGAGTGAGGTGGGAGGGTGAAAAAGGGAGGAGCAGGAGGTCCTGGGAACAGGAGGGGGTGGGGTGCCTGATCTCTCTAACAGACTCAGTGAACCACAGAGAATGGATGGACACGGGGTTCTATCTGCAGTTTCCACCCCTCCCACACCCCAAGCCCTGTCTACCCGGGCAAATCGAGCAGGAGGAGGAATCACGGCACATAGCACTGTGGTAACAGGGTCACTTCCAGGAGCTAGGATCTCTGATCTTGCTTTTCCTCTAGGAATGATCAAGGCCACTCCTAAAACCATGGCTCTTCAACAAGAATGAAAACAAACCCACCTATCATACACGACTTTATATTTAAAAGTTATCAATTTAGCCTGCAAGTTGCTAAATTTGAGATAGTCTCCTACCTCAAGAACTATCTTTGTTTCTGACCATCCTTGGAATGCAGCATCCCTATTCTACACTGAAATAAACATGTGGATACCACCATTCTTAAGGAGGCACGTACTCACCGCGGGACACAGAAGTGCATGAGATCAGACGCAGTCCACCACGCTGACCTCCTGACACCTTTGGGCCTTTGAGAGTTCACAAGGCATCCAAGTCCATTCTCAGAAAATGTCCATGTGGGTTCTGGAAACTAAGCTGTTTAAGTGGGAGATTCTAGAGTCCCAGCTGACACTGAAGAATGGTCTAGAAGGATGGCTCTTGGGCCTTCAGAACTTCAAATCCCATGAGTGGAGTCATATAAGAGGGGTACAGTGGGGCTCCCTGAAGCACGGGGACCAGGGCAGGAATAAGAATGACAGTAATCTTTGCTAATCTCACCAGATACTGTGTACTAAAGATGTTTATAGTGGACAGTTGCCCTAAGAAGGCTACATGTGCTGTTCTGTTTCATAAAACCCGTGCGATATTACTCTTTGTGTGGATTTTCAGACAAGGAGCTTGGACTCCGTGGGTAAGCAACTTGCCCAGAATTCTTTAGTAATGGAGTTAGGTCCTCCCTCTTATTTACCCACTGCATTCTTCCACCCGGGGCATAAACTCTTCTTAAGGACACAGAGGTTCTAACACAGCCTCCCAGAGCTCAGCCTTGAAGCCAACTCCCAGCCAGACTGCCCGCTGGACAGCTGTGGACTACACTGTCCAGAACTTCTCTCTGCCACAGCCCCATGTTGACTACTTTGCTGAATCACGGGTGAATTTCCTGGCTCTGAGCAGTGGAACTGCTGATGCACCATTTTGGGAAGCCGTAGGTAAATGCTGAGTCAGGCAAAGCACTGGATCCCCACGGGAGGACACTGGTGGCCAGACACCACAGCTGAGAATCAGAGGCTTCTAAGGGCAGGGCACTGGCAAGCCCGAAGCAAGAGGTAACCTTCAGACCAGCAGGGCTTCTAGCAGCCAGCGACGACAACTGCGCTTGTATTGGGGAGAACCGCGAGCCAAAGAAACAAGTGACATCGCCCTCGGGTAGGTCCTCCTAGAAGCCTAAGCAGAGTGGGTGACAAGGAAAATGGTATTTACACCCATGTGTAAGGCTAGCCATCCAATAATGCCAACTCTCATCTTAGACATGACTGGACTTCAGAATGGGGACCGGCTGCATCCCACCCATTCACAGATGGTTGCCCTACAGGTGAAAGAGGCAGTGTGCTGCGAACTGTTCCAGGGTGGGGTTCAGATCTCATCCACTCCCTTAGCGGGTATGTGGGGTTATCCTTGAACCTTGCTGTCTTACATGGAGATGGGATAGCAGGTGCTTCACAGGATTACCACAAGAAATAGGTGCAATAGTTTCTGGAGTATAAAACATGCATTAAAAATGTCACTTCCCTTTCATAGGCCATTTCTAACTTCTGCACCTCCCTCCTTGAGCCTCTGCCAGTTCTTATCCTCAAGAATCTGTGGAGAGGGTTGCTCACGGCTGTAGGTGACGCTGTTTTCTATGGGGCAAACATGACCAGGCTTCAGAAGAAAGGCACAAAGAGACAGGGGCGGGCCTACTCTGGACAGGGAACTTTCTCAGGAAGGTAGAACTAGACACATAAGTCTATGGGGCATCTTTCAGTGGAGGAGACAGCAAGGCAGTGAGGGCTGGACCTCTCCCAGCAAGGTGACAGTCAGGTGTGACAGGAAGGCTTGGACGTAGGAGAGAACAGACCTCGGCTGTCTCTGCCAACTGCCTGCTTCTGGGACTGGACCATGCATAGACCATGTATAGACCATGCATAGACCATGCATAGACCATGCATAGACCATGTATAGACCATCCATAGGCCATGCATAGACCATGCATAGGCCATGTGTGCTGGGCCCTCAGCTTTGCAGATGGAAGCACAGCCGCCAATAAACCTTCTCTTGGTCACCCTACATCATTTCAGGCACCTACTTGACATATCCCAGAGCACCTCCCTTTTCTATTCCTATATATCTATCCCTATATATTCTGCCAGGCAGAATATATATAGATATATATCTATATATATATCTATATATATCTCCCTCTATATATTTATTTATAGATATTTCTATCTACTATCCATCCATCCATCCATCCATCCATCCATCCATCCACCCACCCACCCATCCATCCATCTATCCTATTCTATTTCTTTCTATATTCTACAGACTGAACAATGGCTCCTACCCAGAATGCCCATCTCCAACATCCTTTTCTCTTAGTCTTGCTTCACGCTGCTGTCAGAGTAACAGCTGTAAAATGCACAACCGACCCAAATTTAAGCCCCTCAATAGCTCTTTGGTGCAGGAATGATTGGATCCACACTCCTTAGTCTATTAATTAGGCCCTTTTCACTCAGAGATGCGAGAAACCAGAGGGAAGCAGAAAACTTTTTATTTTTAATAAAAAAAAAAGGTATGTTGGCAGGACACTGGGAACAATCATAGCACAGAAGGAAAAGACACAGGGACTTTCCTGGAATGGATGATCTCAAGACTCTTGGGAGCTCAAAGGCCAGGCTTAGTACAAGGGCAAAGGCCTCCCATAGCCCAGAATCACTCTTCCCAGAATCGTCATAAGGGAATAGCTGCATTCTGATGCTGTCTGGCAGAAATCCTGGGAAGCATATGATTGGTCACCTCAAGCCATGTATTTTCCTCTCCATACTGTGGACAGCACAGTGAAAGAACATGGTTCCTAGGTTTTAAGACTAAGCCTAGTCCAGAGTTGGGCAGAGGAATAGGATATGGGCTAAAGAGGTCAAGAGGTGCTGAGCTGATTAAGGTAAAGCTAACCACAATCTATCCTGCGACATCTCTGCTACCCCCTACCTGGAATGTGACACCACAGCAGTGTCAGGGCCTGTGTGGTGGCTCACCTCCTGCCAATTCTTGGTTATGGCTTCTACCATATTTTCTTGCAACAGTTTCTATATCTTCTTTGCTAGGATATACACTACTCATCCTTAGAGATTCAGTTCATTGTCCTCTTCCAAGAGCCCTTCCTAGGTTCCTAGACTAGGCCAAGTATCTTATTGGTGATCCCAGTACACCTATGTCCCTTTATTGTAGTTGCTACAGAGTAACAATGAACAATGGAAATGAGAACCATAACAGAAACAAACACATGGCAGATCTGCTATAGGCCAAGCCACACTCTGGGCACTTGATACATTTTAACTATTATTCATGTATTTCCCACAACGGTAAGCTCCCGATCAGTCCCACTTTCTGAAGGAAATAAACTGAGGTCAGGTGGCCCACATAACTTTTCTGAGACCACAGTGGTCTCATAAAGCTACAGCAGAGCCACGTGGCAGGTAGCAGAGCCACTGTAGCTCTAAGTCTGAGCTCTGTAGAACTAACTCAGCAGGCCCCTGTCTACCCAGTTGACCTATGAGCCAGGGCCTGTGACAGCCAGTGTGGTGAGAGTTTCTTTAAAAACCCAGTTTAGGTGACTATGTTTTTGTTTTAATCCCAGGTGTGGGATGAGAGGCTGATTCACAGCAGGTGATTATGATTTGCCTCATGCACTAGCAGGTGTGTGATGTTTGCCTGCTGCAGATAGTTAATCCTGGAGACTCTGGAGAGCGTATAAACGGGAGAGCCCCAACAGAGCCTGTGGTGACTGCTGCTTCCCCTGCTGCTGGATGTTCTGATGATTAAGATGGGATTCGCTCCTAGGAACCTGATGCCCCTAATTAGCAGGAAGTAGTCCAAAAAGGTCTGCACCCCCTTTCCCCTCTAACCTCCTTTCTCTCCTACCTAGTGCTGGGGGGAGGTGCTGTGAGGGGATTAGGGTGCAATAACGATTGGAAAGGAAGTAAATACAAGAACCCAATAAATTAACTAAAACAAACATACCAACAAGTTAGCCTCATATTTCTTAGTGCTGAGACACTCCTGCCACACTGACAGAATGAAACAGTCTTCACCAGGCAGCAGCAGGGGGAAGGAGGAAGAGGAGGCCGCTTGGGTTCATGGGAGTTAGATTTAAGGGACTGCTAGAAGAATTGGTCAGAGAAGCTCGGCCCCAAACTGGCTGTCTTGGACGACTTGGTATGAGAAGGGGACATAAGACACCAATTAACCCATTCAGAACCCTGCACCCTTCAAGATCACCTCCATGAAATGTTTCTAATACAGCAGAAAGTCTCTCCATTACAATTTGTATCCAGACTAAGTGCTGGATAAGTAAGTAAATGCTCCAGTTGTACATAGAGGCTCACTCTGATAAGCTGCCTCAGTGGCCATGAACTCTGTCTCGGTTCCTGCCTTCAGGTTCCTGCTGCAACTTCCTTCAGTCATCTAAGAGACTGACGTGGAAGTATAAAAAAAAATAAACCCTTTCCTCCCCGAGTTGCTTTTGGTCATGGTGTTTCACTACAGCAACAGACACCCTTACCAACACAGTGTCCATGTGCATATGTGGGGAACATTCTAGGCAAGAATGCTTAGGGTGGGATCACTTCCTGAGGTGCTTATGGGAAGGCTGGGGGTGGGGCAGGTGGGGCCAAGAAGGGGTAGAGATGAGATGAGGATAAGGTGTGACTTGAGGCCATATCATGTAATGCATGAAATCTACTACTGTTCTCTTATACAGGATACAATGTAAGTACTACTATTGCCCCATTTTTACAGATTAGAAAAATGGGGTAGGGAGAACTTGTCCTAGGTGACATGACCAGTACATATCAGAGCAGGAAATAAATCCATGTCCTCTGGGTCCAGGCTCATGTTTTCGTCCTAATATATACCTCTAAGGCACTGCAAGCCAAGAAGTGACGTCTAGCTTGCAATGTCAAGCAGGTGAAGCTGGGAAGGACAAGAGACTCAAAGTTTTTATCTGGAAGGAATCTCAGAGATCTAATTCTGGTGTAATGGAAGGCAGGTTCAAGCGTTCTTCGAGCTTGTTGGATGACACATGGCATAGTCTTTGGATGCCAGTGTTCTTCTTACTGTGCAATAAAGACAGTCATCCCAACGTTACAGGACTGGGGAGATTAAATTAAATGATCAATGTGCCAGGGCTCTGAAACTGCTGACAGGTCCTGCTTCACTTCCTATCACCTGGCCCAGCTTCTTACAGCTATAGTCACTGACTGTCACCAAGTTTAACCCTGTTCCAGACAGAGACAGAATACAGACTCCATTCCAATCACCGCGTCCAATGAGATGCTTAGTCCTGGGGACCTAACCTGAAGTCAGGGAGGCTGCACCTCAGTCCAGCTTCCTCAAAAGATACCCAGAATCTGATGCTCCACATCCCTCTAACCTTGAGACATCATGGTCTCTCTCTCTCACCAGGTGGAACTTACTGCACATGTATACAGCACTGGCTGAAGTGTTAGAGACACACGTTGGATGCACTGAACATTGTCGTTTGGTAGAACTGGAGTTTGTTGCTGCCAGAAAAGGTATAGTCAGTTTGAACAGATGTTGGCAAAGATAGCTTTGGTATGGAAGAGGAAGGCATTCTTAGTTCACAGGACTGTCTGACCACTCTTTGAGGTTAAAGATGATAAATCCAAGATGAGAAAGTGTGTGTGTGTGTGTGTGTGTGTGTGTGTGTGTGTGTGTGTGCGTGCGTGCACGCATGCACTGAACTGACCTAATTTGTGACTGCCTTAGCTATGGTGGCAAATGGATCCACACAGACATGTTTGGCTTGCAACAAGGATCATTTTAGAAACAACGAGTATCTGACGAAGAGTTATGGTGCTTGATAAAAACAACCTGTGAACTCAGGAGTACAAACTTAAGTTTAGGCACTGGGAAATTCCTAAGAAATAAAAGCTGTGAACAGAGGGCTGAACTATGTGTGCATACCGAGAACCAGAAAAGCTAGATGTACAGAAACAGGTCTGACATGCTAATCAGGCCGCTCAACAGGAGCTAGCCGTGTCTTTGCATCCCATGGCTTTAACATTTTAGTTAATTAATTAATTGGTTTAGCGTATACTTGTGTGGTGTGTGTGTGTGTGTGTGTGTGTGTGTGTGTGTGTATCACAGTCCACACACATATATAGGTCAGAGGACAATTTGTGGAAGTTAATTCTCTTCTTCTAGCATATGGGTCCTGGGACCTGAACTCAGGTAGTCATGCTTGGTGGCAACTGCCTTTACTGGCTGGGCTATCTGACTGACTCCGCCTCTCCTTTTCTTCTTCCGTTATTTACCTATTTCTTCATTCATGCTCTTAACTCATCAATTTTGTTCAGTTAGTTCATTCCTCCTGGATTTACTTCTCACTCCGTGCAGTTCCCTAACGATAGTGGAGCAGGGAAGAGGGAGCCCGTGGAAAGAGATGGAAAGAAAACACAGGCCGAGGCTTCGGTGAGCGCAGCCTTGGTCTGGTCCTTCAAGGTCACCTTCACCCTTTATAAAGCAGCGAGTTATTGCCTGTATCAGTTCTCACAGTAACAGAACGGGCTGGTGTGGAAGATGCCCACACAGTTGTGATGAGCTCCCCACAGGGAAGCCACATTTCCTGAATACCAGCTGCAACGGGGATTAGAACTGGACTCACTGCCACAGTCACGGCTGGAGTGGGGTGGGGGTGGGGCAGGCCCCTCTGTCTCACTGGGAGTGAACATAGCATGGGGTTCGAGAATGAGCAGGACCAGGAAGGGTGGCTTTCCTCCCTGGGGAGCACCTACTGATGCAAGGGTATCCCTTGGGTTGCTAGCAGATAAAGGCTGGAGAGCGAGTTATGTATAGAGGCCGGATGACGGATGGGTGTTCTGGGAGTCATCACTCTGATGCCCCTCCTTCAGTGTATTTAAGGAGCTCAGCACTGTGATTGCATGGAGTGTCGGAAGGAAATAATAATAGTAATAGTAATAATAATAATAATAATAATAATAATAATAATAGTGGGGGAGGGGGAGGTGAAGGAGAGGCAAGACAAGGTGATCCTGGGGACAGTAATGGATGAAAGTCACGTCCCCTATGGAGAAGACAGAATGGAGTCCCTGGGAAGGATGAGAGCCTTTTGAGAGAACACAAGCATGGATCCTGCTCATGCTCTCGGCAGTCCAGGTCCTGCCTTGCCCTCTGGCTCTGTGAACATAGTGGGAAGGCCAGCTGCAGCAATTTAGTGCCAGGGCCCCCGCTGGGGATACTCTCCTGGGGTTACAGACTCAGAGCATCCTGATGTGCTGCTGGAACATTAGGGAGTGCCAGCATATGGCACACGCACCGCGTGCAACTCTGTCCCTGCTGGCAGCCTGGGGAAATCTGAACTCTGATTCTTTGTACTCAGAGTGAGCAGGAGACCAAGGTGAGCTGTTTTCCATAAAATGTAACACAACAAAAAGGGAACCCTGAATGCTACTTTTTGAGGGTCCTATAACCAGCTCCTCCTTCAAATGATAAATAGAATTGAGAAGCTTGTCTCCCAGGCAACAACAAATCTCTGAGGAAAAGCCCAAGTGCTTCCTCACAGGAAGTATAGGCGACCTTTCAGACACTGGTGTGGAAAAGTTCAGAAACCTTCCAGTTTAATACTGTTCCCTGGCGCTTGTCCAGTGCTTAAAGTTCCTGACTCCGACTCTTTTTGCTTACGGTTCTATTAATGGAAATCATTTTCTCGGGGACTCAGGTTTGTAATCCTACCCTCTGCTGCCTCCCTACTCTTTACCCTTCTCTAACCCTGATGCGGCTCTCCTCTCCTAGCTTGTGTTCCCCTCTCCTGGCTAGTCTTCACTTGCCCTGCCTAATCCAGTGACCCTTGCTTTGTAACTGGCCTCCTACATCCTTACTCACTCAGGTCCTCCTCCCTAGCAGACACAGCTCGGACCACCTTCCGGGTATACTGCCTACCTCTGCCGGCTAAAATCCTGCTTTACCCTCAGTGCCCATCTCAAACATCAGCTTCCTACCTTTTCTGCTACCTGAGAAAAGGTACTATTGGCCTTAGGTCTGTGCACATTGTATTCTAGTCATTTCTGTGCTTAAATATTCCTCCCACAAGAACGCGTCTCCAGGAAAGCAGGCTCCATTACTTTGTGACTCTCCACACACAGTAGCTCTTAAATACATTAAAAGAAAGAAGCTTCATTGAATTGCGTAACACAGAGGCTTATCAAGATACCTTCTGGACCACGGAAGGATGTGGTATGAAAAGCACTGTCTCTTTTTCTTGCTTTTACTTCAGTGCAGACAAACCAGAGGAAACTAAGATGCTGGGGGTCAGTGGAGGGGAGGAGGAGGAGAAGAAGCAGGAGGAGGGGGGGGAGGAGGGGGAGGAGGAAGAGGAGGGGGGGGGGAGGAGGAGGAGGAAGAGGAGGGGGAGGAGGAAGGAGGAAGAGGAGGAAGAAGAGGAGGAAGAGGAGGGGGAGGAGGAAGAAGAGGAGGAGGAGGAAGAAGAGGAGGGGGAGGAGGAAGAAGAGGAGGAAGAAGAGGAGGAAGAGGAGGAAGAGAAAACCACCAGTCTGTGTTTCCTCACATGGAGAATGAATGTATTTGCTAAACCTATGAGGTAGGACAGCCTACCTGGGGCAGCTTTACTCTCAGGGGCGACCCTTGGTAGTAGTCTGGAGACAGTTTCTCTGTTACACCCGGGAGATGCGACTTGCATTAATGGGAGTGGTCAGAGAGGCAGCTGAGCATCTGACAAAGCACAGGGCAGCTGAGAGGCTAAAATGTCAGGAATGGCACTGGCAAGAAAACCTGAGTTAATATAAGATGGCCCCCAACTTCACTCCAGGAGAAGAAGCTGAGGCACAATTACACACCATCCCCAGGATAACAGCCAACAGGAGTGAGAGCGAGGTCTAGTCCTCCGTGCTTTTATCTCTGAGTAGTGTTTTTCCTCCTAGGTCATGTGTCCACCTGCATAACCAGATGTCACAGCAGGAACCAAGAAGTGTCACGCCTGATAAACAATGCTGTCACTGTACAGCTTGGTGGATGTCAAAGTGACCACGGGTCGCAGGGTGCGGGCAGAGTAACGCGGCCTACCAGCTCCTCTCTGTGTGTTTGCTACAGCTCCTTTACATAGAACAGGACAGTGAGGGCAGCCGTACTGGAGGCCCAGAGCACAGTTAGGCCTCACCCTAGTGCTCCAGGGTAGAAGCAAGTGGACTGGTCCATGTGGAGGAGAGGCCAGAGAAAGGAAGATACCTCCAAAGGATGGATAACTGGGCCTCCAGCACAAGTGACTTTGCTGTGAGGACTGGTATGTGAAGGAAGAGACTGAGGGTCATGAACACATTTTAGGATCTACCTGCAAGGCAGCCATGCAGCTTTATGGGAGGCACCTTGGTGGGCTCTGGTGGGCAGGAGGGAGATTCATGCCACACTTGAGTTTGATGAAAATTGTCTAAAATGGCAAAATACCACTGGGTGATTTGGGTGACTTCTAAGGGACACTAAAAAGGTTCTAATTGGAAAGTTTTTATAAAACCAAGAAGGAGGTTCTGCTGCATGCTAATTGCAGGGCTTGGGCTAAAACCACAAGAGCAAACGCCAGCAGAGTGCCTGATGTAGCTTGGAACATCCCGTCCCCCCAAATGGTAGTGTACTTTCAGTGTAGTCAAAGAGCTCCTCAGATAAAGACTTCTGCTTTCACCTGATGCAGAAAACCAGGAAGAGAGTAAAACCAAAGCAGCCCACCCCCAAGCCAATTAAAATGCTTGTCAGAAGCCTGGTATGGCTGTGTGTGCCTTTGATCCCAGAGCGCTGGAGGCAGAGGCAGGCAGATCTCTGTGACTTTAGGACAAGCCTGGTCTACAGAGCAAGGCCCAAGTCAGCCAGGGATGTAAGTGAGACTCTGTCTCAACAAAACAAAACAAAACAAAACAAAAATAACAAACAAACAAAAATTCCTGACTGGTCAGGAAATGTCTCCACAGCAAGAGCAGGCTAAAAAGACTGAGCATGTGTCAACCATCACAAGGAAGCACAATTACCAGACAATGGATATGATAGGGTTGGTGATACCCTGTCACCGCTACCCTATAACAAGCATTCACATACATAACTTAAGGAGACTTTGTTCTGTTACTCAGCAGTCAATCTAACCATTTCCATCCACGGAAAACTCACAGTATGAATATCAGGCTACGGTGAGCCTAACACTGCCTGAGCTGAAAATCCAGGGATGTAATTTAACACAAGGACACTGGGTAAGTCATTTAACTTCCTCCGCTGTTTTCTACTTGACTGCTGGCATTGCCAGGGAGCAAGTGAGATGCTTGTGGAGAAATTAAAATAGAGAACACACACAGCACACGTGTGCTGTGAGGGCCAGCCATCAGAACAGAAGGCTTCTCCATATAGCATCCTTCTCCTCAGCGGAGATCCCCTCCATCGCCCTGTCCGATGGCTCTCTACCTAACTGTCGCTGTCCTGCACCAAGTCATCCCACCTAATAGGCAAAGATTCTCATGTTTGGATGAAGTCCCAAAGTTAAAGTCACTTTCCTCCAGCTTTCTGTGAGGGACACACTGTAAAAACAAACAAACAAACAGAACCAAAAAACCAAACCAAACCAAACCAACAAACCCCAAAACACCCATTAGGTGATCCAATCAAGTTAGCTCTGTTCTGTATTACTTTGGATTATTTTGAAATAACTTGCAGTTACACTACCAGCTCAACACAAGGGAGTTGCTGCTTCCTGGCATGTAATGACCCTCCAAGACGCTGAGAGGGAAACGTTTGTGAAGTTGCCCACCATCTTAGGCTTCCTGGGATACGGAACAAGCTGTGTCGCTGGTCTCAGGTCATGGAAATCTATCGAGAACTGGAGCTTCCATTAAAAACGGAAGGAGTGGCAGTGTCTTGGAGGGGCCCTGCTGACTTAGTGAGGATGGTAGAGTGGTTCTTTTTCTTCCAGTGAGCAATCTTTCCACTAGAGGCTGGTCCAGTTCCTTCTCTACGCTTCTTGGGTGGGCACAAGGGCTGGGCTTGGCCCAGCTGTGGCCCCAATTTGCAGCTGCACCGCAGTGCTAGAGACTCCTTGGTAAGTGCTGCTTTGGGCTTTCCCCAGAGCTGGTTGGGAAGGCTCACAGCATGAAGGATGAATGTTGTATAGGTTTCCGAGATGAACTTTAAAGAGGTAATTCTCTAAGAGTCTGCAATTTGCATATTCCACCAGCTGGTGGCTGCACTACAAACCAAACTGCAACAATGTTTCACTTAAAGATCTTCCACAAATGGGTATCGACTTTTGGTGATTAATTAAAAGGCAAGCAACTTTTGAAGAACAAGCTTGAAAAAATTGAACTTAGACATAATATGGGACACTGCATCTCACTTTTACGGGTTAGAATGTATTCCACCACTGACTACAGATGACTTAATTAGCACGTGTTCCCTGCATAGCTGTGCGGCGCAGGCTCGGACCCGCCTATGCTACTTCCTTCAATATGCTGTCCCTGTTGGTGACAATTCTTCCATCTCAGGGGTCTCTGAATGAGTGCATGTAACATTTACTGATTGAGTTAGACTTTAGTCACCAGTGGGATCCTGGACAGCACTGAATCCACACCTCTCTTTTTATAATAAAGTGGCAGGAAGGATGCAAAGGCTAATGAAGCCCAGATGGGGGACGAGTATTCATCTGGCCACTAGTTAGTGGCAGAGACAAAAATCTGAGCTTGAGTTTCCTGTCTTATGGTTAGGCTGACCATTCTCAACCTTCTGAAGTCATTTCAGAGTTCTGAAGAAGTGACGAAGACAGCAAGAGTGATTGGAGTACAGTAACTAAACTGGCTTAAAAAAGAATGGAGCACGAATATCCTGAAACAGCTCAGTAGGTCAGACAGAAGTCACTACCTCCCACTGTCTCTGAGGATAGCATCACAATTGTCCTGGGAGAATACGGGTGACTTGTCTACAATGTTAACTTTAAAAATGTAGGAAATGTCCTGAGTCTCCTTTAATAACCCAGTTTATATCTGTCATCTGTGACTTTCTCTGAAAGTTCATTCCTGGGGTCTATTTATAACTCCAGCCCGTACTGTTTCTTAGAGTAACGATTTCCACACACGGACTACCTGCAGGGTAAAGTACTACTTCCTTCTATTCGGCCCTAAAACTATCGAGCTCTCTGGCTTTGCGCAGCAGGGCAGGATGCGAAGCCATTAACATCCTTCACCTGAGGAATTATTTTTAAAGAAGCTAATTAAGCCGACAATGAAAACAGGCATAACACTATGCAAACACATTAATTAGGCCAATTTTGAGGTTCCAACAAGTGGAAAAGTTCAGGCCATGTACACTGTGACTTTCCCCGGCTGGTTTCCAGTTAGAACCTACCTCAGTGGGAATTTGCTTTAGATACCTGTATGGGCCTGGTTTATCTCTGATACAAAAGAGAAAAGGCAAAAGTGAAACTGGGGTGGCCCTGGAGTCACACTGGGTCGGGCAGCGATCCATAGACTACAGCTAAAATATACCAGCCGTGACTCCTGAAAATGCATCCTTTTGTTTTCAAAGTTCAATGCTCTCAGAACAACCCCACTTTGGTCCATGCTGGGTAGAGCTGGCTGACTCTAGTATCTAAAGAGGGCAGACCGGACCGCCAGGAGCTACCATCCTGAGGAAAGGCCCACTGTATTTTGAGCCTCCCTCCTCATAAAGCTTTGTTCACCTACGGAGGAGTTAAGTCTCGGTTGTTGGTCTGCTCGGCTAAGTGGCAAGGGGCATATTGGGGAGGATGTTCTCTTTATTGACGAAAAGACAGGGCAGTCAGGTGGCATTCTGAAGTCTTCTCTTGAGCCAGGGGAGAAAAGGGGTGGAAGAGGAACCAAGCCAGAGAGGATTCCTGACGGAACATTTTCCATCACGGCCTGGTTCTGATTCCCTGCCTCACCCAGCACAGCTGCAAGAACAGGGTGTGAAACTCTATACTACAACTCTGCCAAAGGAAGAAGGGAAGCCAAGGCCCAGATGAGCTTCTCCCCACCAGACAGACACATTCTGTTGGAGAGAGAGAGAGAGAGAGAGAGAGAGAGAGAGAGAGAGAGAGAGAGAGAGAGGGGCGAAAGGTTAACATCTAAGTATTTTAGAATCAGTACAGAGAAAGCCTATTATCCAAGGTTGGTTTTTGGTATATTAAGAGATCTAGTTTCCCAAGACCTATGAAATCCCCAGAGGCCCCTGTATTCTCAAGATGGAGTAGAGGGGATAGAGGAATGTGACAAGCCTCATTTCAAACAGCCTTTTAAAAGGAGCCTTGTCACTCACTACTCTAGGTGTGCTAAGTACAGTGTCTTAACCAGAGCCTGCCAGTAATTTGCTTGTCTATAGGACCAGCTGGGAACTAACCCAGGACACTGGAGATGTAACAGCAAAGGCTATAAGGATTCTGATGCACGCAGGGTGTCGAAGACTTAATAAGAGTTCAATCTTTTAGCGATGCCTGAATTCACAGCATGGCTTTTCCCAAGGAGTGCCAAGTGCTTTAAAGATGACACGTTAATCTTCACAGAGCCTGGTAATGGAAAGCCCGAGCCTGCCTGCGGGGACAGGGTGAGGGCTGCGGAAGCTGACTTCTCGCTGTGTGCTGGCTTCCGTGAGCAGAGCTATGATGTGGGGAGCGGGGCAGCTGTCTCCGACGCCTCACCTCTGCCCTCTCAGCTGCGACTGCCAATTCTCAGGCCCAGAGTTATGGGGAGTCAGACCCTTCTCTTCTCTTCCTTTAAGCAGCACCACTTTATCAACAAATAAAGCAAAGAATAAAGAAGAGGCAAAGAGCAGATAAGAAAGCGAAGGGGAGCGAGAGGATCCACCGAAAGGAAGACGGTGAACAGGGTGTAATGCGGTCTGCCCAGTGGTCCAGGCTTCAGGCGTCTGCTCGTCCCCATCATCCCTAGAAACGGACAAAGATCTGGATCTAAAGGCTTGGTGAGGATCTTAAGTCCCTGTTTGTTAGCACAATGCCTGGCACAAACTGGGTACATAATGAGGTCTGCCAAGAGAATGCCCAGCACTGCACTTTACAGTTTAGAAAAGTATTTATCTACTGTAACTACATACTTTCCCCAACTACATCCACTGCACACAAACACAAGGAAACTAAGTTTATAATGGCCAGAAAAGGGGCTGGACCTGAGGTCTTTTCATTGTCAGTCTGTTTTGTTTTTTTTTTTCTTTTTTTTTTTTTTAAGATTTATTTATTTATTTATATAAGTACACTGTAGCTGTCTTCAGACACACCAGAAGAGGGCATCAGATCTTATTACAGATGGTTGTGAGCCATCATATGGTTGCTGGGAATTGAACTCAGGACCTCTGGAAGAGCAGTCGGTGCTCTTAACCACTGAGCCATCTCTCCGGCCCCTGTTTTGTTTTTCTACTGAACTGCTGGACAGGAGTGTTCAAGAATGAGCTGGAGAAAGTGTGATGCTGAAAAGGAGGGAAGCTAGTTGTCTAAGACCAGAATGTTAGCCTGGAAAAGAATGCAAACAGCTAGCTGAGGGAGGGCAAGCATTTGCTTCATGTGAGAACTGATTTTCAGCAAGGATTGCTGACTCCTGGAAGGTGTGCACCGAGGACTTGGGATGTATTGGACTCAGTGGGATAGTGTGTGGTAACCGGACCCAGACAAGGAAAGGGCTAATAATTCCCTAGATGCCACCTATTTGACCTACTTCCCTTTTCTAGTCCAACCTATTTTATAAGTAATAGATTCAAGCACCGGAAAACATGGATTGAAAGCTAGTCCACATCCATACTATTGTGTCATGACATTATCCACAGATAAGGAAATAATAAAGGCAGGCAGCTGTACAGGATGCAGGGCCTTACAGGATGTCAGGCATCTGGAGCAGTAGACTCTGCCTCAGTTATACCTGTTACATACCTACAGGCTTCTACTCTATGTCCCTGTGTACAGGAGCCCAGGAGAACATCAAGGCAAACGGCAGAAATGATCCCACTTTCTCTGAGGCAGCTGGTTCTACGTAGTTTTAGGCTGAAGTGTGTGGTAGGAATGAGAACACTTCCATCAGGGTAGAATCCCTCTTTCCCATTCTCCTCTGCTCTCAGGCTGAGTGTCCCAGACCTGTTCCATGAGAATGAATTCATAGCTGGAACCAGAAACGCTTCCTAGACTTCCATCTCCTAAGAAGGTGCTGATGGCCGTAGGGCATCCTACTACAGAGGAGGAGTCCGCCAGGATTCCTAGGCCCAGGGTGGTTCACCCTTGGTTTATCTCCCAGTTCTGTCCCCTCCTTATTCTCTTTGCCAGAAGCTCACTTGCTTGTCCTTTATAACCTCCTCCTCTTCCTTTCAGCACACTTCTGTTGGTTCTTCGACCAAAATGTTCAACTCCTAAAGTCTTTCTTCAGCTTTAGAAGCACGGTGACTTAAATAAAAGCAATCTCCCCAAGCCAGGCATGGTGGCACAAACCATGATTCCCCAAAGAGACAGTAGAGTAGGCTACACACACACACACACACACACACACACACACACACACACACGCACACACCACTACTGCCACCACCAAAACAAACAAAAAATCTCTTTACTACAATGAATGATTTTTAAAGCATGATTTCTTGATGCTTTTCACAACTACATTTACTTTGACTAGATGCTGCCCAGAGTGGAGATCATGTTTGGAGTTGGGAATGTTAGCATGTAAGATATTATTCATCTTAACTAGCCTTACACCAGTGGGATAACAGGACTAAAAGGACTGTCAGGTTGTTTGGTCTAACAAGCTACTGAAAAGGATCCTCAGCACTAGATAGATATGTCTTTGAACACTGTTTTGGCTTGAATAGAAAGTATCCCCTTCCTCTAGGATTTGTGAAGGTTTGACCCATGATTTAACAATTCCACAGGTGGGGTCTGGAGAGGTGGCTGGAAAAAGTGCTAAACTAATCAATGAGATCAGTGAATTGAGTTCACTGCTAAAAAAAAAAAAAAAAAAAGCACTGGGTCACTGGAGGTATGCCTTTGGAGGATTAATTTTGTTTCCTCACTCTCCCTGTCTCTCTCTGTCTCTCTTTGTCTCTCTCTGTGCCCTGTCTCAGTTTTTCTTTTCTGGATGCCACCAAGTAATCAGCCTTCTCTATTACAAACTCCTATCACTATGATGCTCTATCGTGCCTCAAGAACAAAGCAGCAGAAAAACCGCCAACTGTGGGTGAAATAAATCTCTAGGTATTTTTCACACTGAGGGAAAGCTAATGCAGGAAGTTGGTATCAGGAGTGGGGTGGTTGCTGTGATATTACCCGATGATGTAGGCAGGAAGCATTTGGAACTGGTTTGTAGGAGACATCTGGAAAAGCTTGGAGAACGTGGCTAAAATGTTAAAATGCCATAAACGGAGCTTAACAGTCTATTCTGATGGCAAAATTCTGATAAAATGGAATTAAACTAGAAGCTGTTTGTTTTATCATCTGAGAGACATTTATCATTGTTTTGTTTATGTTCTCAGACTTTGCAGGATCTAGAATTTAAAGATAATGCATGAGACTGCTAGGTGAAATTTCAAGACACCAAAGCATTTAGCCTATGGTGTTGGTGTTGTTAGCTGCTTTTAGCCAAATTCACAATGAGAATTGAAACCAAAATCAGAGCACAAAAATCTGAAAAACTTACAGTTTGGCCAGAGGAGAAGAAATATTGATGAAGACACAGTTGCATCGCAAGGAAGCCCAGGGCTTTGTGCCAGGACACTAGGCGGGGCACCTGGGAGAACTTCAGCTAAACCCAGTGCTCCAGGGTGTAAAAGTGTAAACTCTTTAGAAATAGTTTTGTAATAAACTTGCTACAATATTTCCTTAGACAGGATTGCCTAAAAAGGTGTTACTCCAGGATTCATTCCACCAGATTACTTATTCTGAAACTTGGAAGGTCCTATAGTTGCGGTCTAAGTAGGGCCTGATTCTACATACACTGGAAGCAGACCTTATGCTGTCCCTCTGACACTTGTCTGGCAGGAAAGCAGAATGTAAGATTTACGGCATAATGGAGGTTCTTATGCAGAATTCAAAGAAAGGCAACAGGCGGCTGAGTAGGGTCCCTGATGGCAGCTCTGGGGTAGGCAGTGAATAATATAATCTGCGTGACACTGAGGCCGTGGTAAAGACCCCAGGAAGTTAAGAGATCTCAGAAGCACGGTAATGTTATTGAGAATTGAACAGGAAGTGAATGGAGCCAGCCCAAAGGAAGTGGTCTGCAGCCCGCAAGGTCATATGGGTGTTTAAGCAACTTGTAGTTTAAATTATAGCTATATGTTGGAAGTGGAACCACAGGGTTTATTGTTTGCTCTGTGGGGTCTAGTTTTGCTTTGGCCTCACTTCCCCTTTCCATTTTCTCCTTATCCCTTTTGGAAGGGAAACTCTGCACCTACTGTGCCTGTGTGTAATGGATTGAATATGGACGGCTCCCATTGGCTCATATGGTTGGTGTGTGGTCCACAGTTGGTGGAACTGTTTGAGAGGGGTGAGCCTTGTTGGAAGAGGTGTGTCACCAGGGGCAAGCTTGGAGGTTTCAATAGCTCATACCTTTTCTAGTGAGTTCCTGCTTTCTGTCTCATGGTTGTTGTCCTAACATATGAACTCTCAGCCACTGCTCCAGCATCATGCTTGCCTGCTGCCATGGTCCCCATCATGATGGTCATGGACTCACCCTCTGAAACTGTAACCCCCAAGAAACCATTTCTTCTATAAGCCATGGTGGTCATGGTGCCTTAGCAAAGCAGTAGAAACATTAGAGGCTCAAAGGTAATGGTTGCCTTGAGTCTCTGAGAAGCTTTAGCTTTTGAGCAATGCTGGAACTGTTAAACCTTTGGGGGACTCTAGGAGATGGAATAGATGCATTTTGCATTATGAGATGTCATGAGTCTTTGGGGGACAAGAGCGAATGTTACAGTTTGGATGCAAAGTGCACCCTCAAACGTCAGGTAATTGAGGGCTTGGTTTTTGATGCAGCAATGTTTAGTGACGGACTTTGAATGGTGCTAGCTAGTGAGAGCCTTGGTCTTACCACTGTGTCTCTCTATTGATGAGTTCCGAGCGGGACTGGCTATTATTTTGCAGAGGTTAGCTGCAGGAAGCAGGTCGCGGCGGCGTGCCTTTGAGGGGTGTATTTTCCCCCATCTCTGTTTTCTCTTTCCTTTCACTGCTTCCTGACTGTCATGGAGTGAGCAGCCTCTTCCAGCTAAAGTTCCCAGCCCCATCATATCCCACCTTGCCTCAGGCCTAAAACGATGAAATCAACTGATCTTGGATCAAGCCTGTGAAACCATGGCCAAAATAAAGTGTGATTAGTGAAAGTAGATTTTTCTCCGGTTACAGTGATGGGACATTGACTAACGCCAGAACAGCTCAGGAGCTCACGGAAGCCCATGCTGAACATCTGTGAAGTCCCTTTCCGTTCAGCTCATTGGGTTTCGGGTAATCTCTTTTCATTAAAATGTAAATTCCTAACAGGTATGGATTATTGATGGTTTTTCTCACCACTGACTTGGGATTGCCCAGAATAGTGCACGGCATATGGCATCCACTCAGAAAATATTTGTTGAATGAATTAATAATTGGTCTTGTTTATAGTCCTTGAGGCCCTTCAAAAAAAAATCTAACCCTTTTCATCTTCTACATGACAGCCCCTGAAACAATTTGAGGCAGCTGTCACGCTCCCTGAGTCATCTCCTTCTCAGACAAAACATTTATAGTTCGCTGAACATTATGGGAGGAAGATCCAGACCCTTTGCCTTACTGGAGCTTCAGAGTCACAGAGAGCAGGGGACAATGGGAATTTTTAAAACTACAATACTCTCATTCTGAAGAGAAGAAAATGGAGGGCTATCTGATATAATAGCTACATTAGAAGGAGAAGCCCGGGCTGACTGGGAATATAAGGCTTACACTGCCCTGAGTGGGGCACTATAAGAAACAGCTGAGATAAGCTGAAACTTTGTAGAAAAACAAATCTGAGATCAATGAATTTACAATCTTCCTGATGTTCACGAGAGTAGCAGAATTGTTTAATATAGTTCAAATTAATCCACTGGAGGTTCAGATGCAGTCTGTGTGTGTGTGTGTGTGTGTGTGTGTGTGTGTGTGTGTGTGTGTGTGTGTGTGTACATGCTTCCCCACCCCTGCACATATCAAGAACATGTACTATGAACCACGCTGGACTTTCAGAATGCTGAGTTGAAAAAGAAAAATCTCTACACATTTGGCACTTACATTCCACAATCCCACAAAATGACCATAATGGTGTAATGATGTCAGAGAAAACCAGAAGTCCTCAAGTCAAATGTTTCCTGGCAGAGGCAGCAGCATCTAAGCAACAAGCAGATGACTTTGCTTAGGTTAGGGTCCTGGCTGGTCTTACGTTAACTTGACAGGAGCTAGAGTCATCGGGAAAGAGGGAACTCAATTGAGAAAACGCCTCCCTAAGATCCAGCCATAGGGCACTTTAATTAGTGACTGGATTGGGGAGGGCTCAGCCCATTGTGGGAGGTGCCAGTCCTGGGCTGGTGGTGCTGGCTGCTATAACCAAAGCAGGCTGAGCAAAGCCCTTGGGAGCAAGCCAGTAAGCAACACCCTTCTGTGGCCTCTGCATCAGCTCCTGCCTCCAGGTTCCAGCCCTGTTTGAGTTCCTGTCCTGGCTTCCTTCAATGATGAACTATAATGTGGAAGTGTAAACCAAATAAGCCCTTCCCTCCCCAACTTGCTTTTGGTCATGGAGTTTCATTGTAGCAATCGAGAACCTAACTAATCAAGAGTTCAGTTGTGAATGGCTTTTATTTGCACGTGTCTGGTGTGCAGCTGGCAGAGGAGGCTGCAGGCTGGCCTTAGCTGGTGTGGAGAATCCCAGAGACCACTCTTGATGTGGACACTAGGTCTGTGTTGCCCTAGAAGTAGGAAAGCATGGTCGTTGAGAGAGACCGCTGAAGGCCTTTGTGAGGGACTTCCCTTTCTGTTACATCCTCATAAAATATCCAGTTGGACTGCTCTACTCTGAGGGTGGGGGAAGGGGGGTGCTCTCTCTTAGTCTTTATCACTGCCAGGAGCCCCGTGGGGGTGGGATAAGCTGAAGGTCTGGCAGAATGAGGAGAAAGGTAGAAGCAGTTTCAGCAGATGTCTTTGGAAGACTTCTTTAGGCAAACAGGAAAGAGAATTTACAGCACACATACCCCTGACACATTCTGGTGGGGCAGGACTATTTCTAAGTTGTGAGAACCTCTCTAGTTAGTGGGGAAGTTGTGAACACCTCTGTAGCCACAGTGTGGACATCCCATGAGCAGAAACACCACTTTCTCTCCCTCTATGCCCTCCAACATGCAGGTTGGTTCTTTCTCACGGCCTGATCCACCATCAACTCTCGGCTCTTAAGTACCGCCGCTCTGCTGGAGAAAGCAGGCTCACTTGCTAGGAAAGGTCCACCTCTAGCATGACAGCCACTTAGGTGGATGTAGATTGGACAGGGAAGGTGAACATGCAAATCAAACCTCAGACATTGTTAAGGGCTAGAAATGGTGACTATAAATCTCAGAAGCCAGACGGCAGCCGTAAGAGCTCAGGGCTTTTAGGGAAAACAGCAGTTGGGACCACTAATAAATCTGAAACTTGTCTTCTTAACTGAGCCAGAAGACAGACAAAGGAGCCACCATCCACGCAGGAGGAATGATGGGACTTATCTCTAAGGGACCTCTGTCTTTGTACCCTTAGCTGATGCTAGGCTGTCCAGGCGTGCATCCATAACTGTGAGAGCAAGTGGGGAAATAGTGACAAATTCATGTATGAGAGGGTCTCTCAGAAAATGTTCAATCATAAAACACAACCCAAGAGCTGCACAGGGCGGGAGCAGTGTTCACCCTAACCACTGGGCTTCTGCTCGCCCGCTATGGAGTGGACAGGTCTTGAAGTCCACACAATAGCGTCTTATAATTATCTCCACTTTTAAGACAACCCTGGGAAGGAGGTGTAACTACCAAGCATCCCTTAATTTTCCAGGTTAAGAGACCATGGCTTAGAGGAATCACAGGCAGCCAAGAGTCTATGTGTGACTACCACCTGCTCTCTGAAAGCAGCCCCCCTGTAAGCAAAAGTTAGAGGGACAATAAATGTCTACAACATGTGTGTCCATTCGACAGCCAGGACTGCTCCCCTGACACCACAGGCCGGCGAGGAGGTGAACAGGCACAAAGGTGGCCCCAGCACGATCCCACCAGGATGGTCTACTTGAGGTCAAAGGCTGATCTAAGAACTGAGGACATCTGTCTGTAAGGGACACAGATCTGATGATCTCTTGCAGCAGACACAGTCAACATTCAGTTGGGTCACAGGGAGACAAACAAATATTGCGAACACTCTGGTGGTTTGGGAACATGAACGTCACATGAGTTTTACTCGGAACAAGACATACCTCCCTGAGGTTCTAGTCACACAGATCATCCAACCACAGAAAGAAGACGGAATATCCTTCCTTCCCCGTGTTGCTTTCACACGATTAGACAGACTTTGTCATAAGGCGAGATTATTAACACTACTTTTAATTATTTATTATGTCTGAGAGCTGGGCTCATAACAGGCACTTAACAAGCATTTTTCTAATTAGTAAATGCAGTCCCACATTCCAGCGTGGAGATGTTATGGTGGTGTATATCAAGGCAAAGTGTGAAAGGCAGACATGCAGGGCAGATACCTGGATGCACAATCCATGACGACTTGCATTGTCCTCTGTGTATACCTGATGGGCATAGCTTTTCACGCCAGGTCCATACACTCTGGGGGAGGCCTGATGCTCTGCAGATACGGGAGGAAGGGAGGAGGCACGCAGGCAAGGGTTTGTCATGAAAAGTTGCACTGGTTCTCTACACGTCCCAGCAGGGCAGGTCAACAGTGACAAGTCCTGAATGTCTTTGCCCCAGTAGAGTTTCTTAAAGGGTCAGACTGGGTTTGAGGATGACCAGCTCTGCTCTGCTCTGAGTCATGTCTGCACAGAAGAGGTAAGTTGCCTTGTGCGGATGTATACCCGTGTAGGTCACTAGGGGACGCTGTGCAATGAATAGACACATAGATAGGGAGGGGCTAGACTTCACTTAAAGGAAGTTCCGGTGTTCTGACCAACTTGGGTCTATCGGAGTGAGAAAGTACGTGGCTGCAAGAAGGGGGTTAGCCTTGAGATCTTCGGAGTAAGATAATTCTGGGAAGATGGGTGGACAGAGGGCTTAGCTGTGAAAATGATCATGTTTGTGGCCTGGATCTGGCTCCAGAATTCCAACCTGGATAGCAGTCCATGGCTCCTCAGTTCAGGTGACCTAGAATAGCTGTGGTTTGGTGGATGGCATAGTGCTTTATGAGGGTACAGAGCTCCAGGAGTGTACATCCAGGGTGTAAACTTTGGGGTCAGATCACTGGATTCAAGCTGCAGCTCTTGAAAGCCGAGGAGCCTTAGGCAAATTGAGTGAGTGTGCGTGTGTGTGTGTGTGTGTGTGTGTGTGTGTGTGTGTGTGTGTGTGTGCATAAGGTGTATGTTTGTGTGTATGCATGCATGTGTTGGCCCTGTGGCCAACGCAGCCCACAGAGCACTTCTGCAGTCCTATTTGAACCCTTGGGCATGTGGTAGGGAGGGCCCAACGGATGGAGTGGGAGCAGTGTTCTCAGGAGCCGAAGCACAGATGGGCCATAGCCGGCCTGTGCACCTTCGCTAAAAAAAAAAATGAAAAGGGTGAAGTCTCATTAAGTAATGGCGAGGCACAGGGGAAACCTTGGCTCAAATGTAAGGCTCAGAAACCATCATCCTTTTTCGGAGGATGAAAGAAGAGGGAGGGAGGGAGGGAGGGAGGGAGGGAGGGAGGGAGAGAGACTGAGAGAGAGAGAATATGACTTTTCACAGATTTAGGCTCAGCCATTTGAATGGGAGCAAGCAGTAAGGGAGGGGTCTAGGAGTGGTCTAGTTCTCCTTATGAATGATCTTGATGTGGGTGTCACAGAAATGAAATCAACAGATGGCAATTAATTTGTAGAAAATGAAAGCGACTGAAACCCAGAGTCACAGGAACCCTGAAACTGCTTCTAGGCAAGGGAGGCATGTGAGCAGGAAGTATTCCCCAAAGGATCACCGAGGTCTGCTCTGCCTCCCTCTAAAGGTATGAGGCAGGGATGGGGAGGAGGCTGGCTGTCCTCTTGATGGAGCAGGAAGGATCAGAGGGAGAAGGGGTGGGCGGGGAGTGGAGAAGACAGAGGTCTCCATTCATCTTAAACCGCTCCACTCCTGATCCACAGGGAGTGGGTGGCTGTTTATCTTTGAAATCTCAGCTATTTTCTTCAGTAAAGAGGTGTAAACTAACTTCCTTCAGGGCACAATCTTCAGTTGCAGTAGGGAACATTAAAGGTATACAGCGCACAGAGGAGAGGCCTGCCATTCCTTCCTACAAGACATCTTCTGGCCCTCATGGAACCCAACCCAGTGGTTCCTTAAAAAGGCAACCTCTCTTCCGTCCTTGTTCATGAAGAATTTGGTGGAAGAAGGAGTGGAGTGGAGTGCTGGCTAGCTACTAGCTACAACTTAAAATAGAAGGCTCACACCTGCCCTAGTACCTCTGCACCCCAAACTGTTAAGGGTTAATTTTAACCTTCACCTTGATGGAATTTACAATTACTGTGGGAATAAACCTCTGGGCATTCTGTGAGGGAGTTAGATTGGGTTAACAGAGGTGGGAAGAACTACCTTAAAAGTGGATGGTGCCATCCATAGGCTGGGGTACTGGAATGATGAATCCTGGGAGAGCTCACCCAACAGCACTGGGCTCTGGCTGTTGGCTAGTTTTTAAATCCACTCACTTCACACAAGCTGGAGTCATCTGAGAAGAGGGAACTTCAACTGAGACAATGTTCCCAACAGACTGGCTTAATGATTGGTGTGGGAGGGCCCAGTCCCCTGTGGGTGGTCCTGGGGGAGGGCCCAGTCCTCTGTGGGTGTTCCTGGGTTGTGAAGGGAAGCAGGTTGAGTAACTGGGGGAGCAAGCCACTAAGCAGCCCTCTTTCATGGCCTCTGCTTTAGTTCGTGCCTCCAGGTTCCCACTTTGAGTTCATGCCTTGCCCTCCCCCAGACTGTGACTTGGACCCTGTAAACCAAGTTGCCTTTGGCTATGACCTTTATCACAGCAACAGAAAGAAAACTAGGAGCCTTTGCTTCCTGACTAGATGCAATGTGACCAGCTGCCTCAAGCTCCTCCATAATCTCCCCACCATGATAGGCTGTGAGCACAACAAACCCTTCCTTAAAGTTTCTTCTCTCAGGTATTTCATCGTTACATCAACAAGAAAAGCAACTAAAACATAAACTCTGTCAAAGAAGACAGGTAGGAGGTTGGGACAGTCCTCTCAAATCAGGAGTCCACTGTAGTCACTGCAGTCACCATTAAGGATGGTCCAGGACTATAGACCATGACCTCCTCTCTGATACGCAGGGACTCGGGAAGCCATGATGCAGAAATCACCATCTTTACTTCAGATCCTTCCCACTTCCATTAAATCTGCTCCAAATTCACTTATACAATTGGAGGGGGCCCTAACATGAAATGGGGGGAGGAGAGTAGGATTTTATATTGAGAAAGCTTTGTTATCTCGCCTTGCTGTTCTGATCCGGCCTCCTGGAGTGTTCCCGGCATCTTCCACCTAAGCATTCTGCAAGCTGATGACCAAGGCTGTGGTTCCGCTTGGTCTAGGTTTTTAACAGGGAAGAGGGCTTCTCTGTAGAGAGTGGGAACACAGACAGGCCTGCCGGGAGGAGACATTCACCTGCCTGTGGGTCACGGGGAGGAGGGGAAGACATGATTCAGGTATTTTTCCAAAGTCCCTTCTAGCAGCTTTTTGACTCAAAGATGGGCCACGGAGCATTTTCTTAGCTAAAGTCAGCAAAATGTCCAGTCTTGGAAGTTCTACAGACTCGAAGACGAGCCCAAGTCAGACACATTCTTGGCATTCAGCAGGGTCCATTCATGCAAGCTTTCTAAAGGAGAGAGGTGACTAACGCCTACTTCCTGTGGGCTGCACATTAAGTGGGTATGGAATTCAGAACCTGAAGGCTCGTGGGATGACAATGTAGGCGGGCAGGGAGTCAGAGACATTTCTTCAGTCTGGTCTGCTCCCCCGGGGTGGGACAAATCACAGACCTTCTCGGAGCCTCAGTTTCTTCCTGGGTAACACAAACGATACATCCTTGCCCTTCCCACACATCGAGTGGTAGAAGCAAAGGGAAGGTGGTGGAGTGTACACAGGGCCTAGATGAAGGATAAGTATCAGGGCAGCTTGACTCGTTCAGCGTCTTCCCAGAGGACAATGCAGGGTGTTCGGGGCCTCAGAGTCCACTGTGACCACCATTTCTTACAAAGGCCTTTGACTCCAAGAATTAATTTCTGTTCCTCATACCACATTTTATGGTACTTAAGGACATCAAGCACTACACGTATTCTGTTTCCGAGTTAAACTTACAGAGTCGCATTGTTACCCCTCTCTCACCGTGCTTAGAATAGTGGTTACTATAAATCTTAGAGATATTTGATAAAATAATGAATAAAGGCCAACTAGTGGGCGACTTAGAATGATGCACTTCTTTTTGAGAGAAGAGGGATGGAAAGTAAGCTATTCTTACTTCCTGGTGTTAGGAGACTTAGTAACCAGCAGCGAGCCAAGGCTGTGCTGTGAGGTCAAATCTTCATTACACCGAAGGAACAGTTTTGAAGTTAGGGGGACAGGGGCCAGAGCCTATAAAGTGTCCAAGATGGTTTAGATAGGATCTTAGAGAATACACAATGGGTCAGGGTAGACATTAAACTAATGCTCAAATTCAATACCCAGAAGGCATCAGAATAACAAACCCCAGGAGACGTCTCAGCCAAGCTCTTGGCCAGTGCTTCTCACCCTTCCTAGTCCTGCAGACCTTTAGTACTAATCCTTTAGACCTTTCTCATGTTGTGATGATCCCCAACCGTAAAGTTATTTTCGTTGCTACTTCATAATTGTAATTTTCTAATGTTATGTATCAGAATGTAAATAGCTGATAGGCAAGGTACCTGATATTGACCCCTGTGAAAGGGGGATTCAACCCTCGCAGGGGTCACGACCCACTTGATGAAAACCATTGCTCTTGGCAAAGGAAGCGGCCACTTACTGAACATCGGCTTCAACTCCACTTGAGCCAGAGTGACACTGCACAGTTATCACTGCCTGCTCCAGGCCCTTCATCTTCCCTGTCCTCAGAACTCAGGCTCAGTTGGCCACTTTTGTCTTTCGTATGGTCTGTTCGATTTCTTTAGGACTGATTCCAAGGTCCCCAAACCACCCAGGACACACATAAAAGCTATCGGGGTTCCCGGAACTCTGAGCTCATTACCCTAGAGCTTCTAGTTAATTCTTGCCTGGCTGGAGTTCAGGAGAGACCAGGTCTAAGAGGAGATGATCAAAAAGAGCCTCAGCCCTGGATAGATGCTCAGCAGGGAAGAAAGCTTAGCTCAGTCCGGGCTGCTCTGGACACAGGGAAACCTGCTGGACATTAGGACAGGACGGGCTGGTTACTGCAGACAGTCTTAGAGTTGTCAATGGTAAGAAACGACCTCTCCTATTGGCATACTGTGGTTCATCATGCCAATAACTTCTAGACAGGATGGGTGAGCAGGAGGGACAGACAGGAAAGTCCTTCCAGGGCTGCAGATGGCTTAGCCTGGAGCTTCTGAACCAAGTGAGAACCACTAGGGCACTGCCAGGACCTGGCAAGATTCTGCCTGCAGAAGTCTGGATGCAAAGGCCACGTATGGTGTGTCAAGGTCTTATGGGGTCTACTGGATTGCCTCACTTAGAGTGGGCTTCACTGACTGGGAAGCCCATGGTGGATGTGTTTGGTATCAAGTCCTGAGGTGTACATCTAGGTAATTCCAAACCAACAGGAGGATTCATACCATGAACATTTACCATGAACTTATTAATGGCTATAGCACTGAAAAAAAAATGATATCCCTTGGTATCCAACTTTTCTCTAAAAATCATGCCTACAGTGTATCTGGTATTGTTTAAAGCACTTTATAAATGTTAACCCATTAACTACTGCCAACAAGTTCATGACCATCATGACCATGCTAACAAGTGGGAACATCACTACCCTTCCTTCTAAGTGGGGAAGCAGATAGAGACATTGGTAAGTTGTTGAGGGCAGGATTCAAACCTACTTACTAAGATTCCTTGGACCGTGCTTTCTATGTGTTGTCTCTTATGAAAGGAGAGTCGGGGGTAATGAATTCTTGGCTGTTGGTTTCTGGATCTCGTGATTCTCTCTATTGAGCCACACCCTTCTGTTAAGTTAGACCTTCAACTTTAACAAAAGTGGATCTTCAGCACTGTGCTCTACCTACCCGGAAACCTCTGAGGGATGCTATGAAGGGCCCAGAGAGCTGAAAACTTAAGGGACTCAATGCTTTGACATATTTCTTAGTGTCTGGTTTGTGGCTGAATCGTCAATACCTTTTGTATAGTTTTAATTTGGGAAGTGTGTTTGCAGTGGTTTTGTTTGAAATGTTTCAACTATTTGTGGCTTATGGTTTTGTCAAATCTTACTTAAATTTGATATTCACGTTTTCTGTTTTTGTTTTTAAGATAAACACCTGCATGCTTGGCGATCAGGTACTCATTTAGAATTCTTTGCTTTGTGAGCCTGGGTAAGTTATACCTTTCAAAAGTCCCCGTGTCTTTACATACGGAATGGAGGTAATATGAATTTGAATGAGCTTTAAATGAGTTCAAATTTGTGTAAACACTTAGCATTTCATGCTCATTTTCTACCCCTCTCCCTCCTCTCCTTGTCTTCCTCCCCCTTCCTTCTCCCTCCCTCCTCTTTTTCCTCTCCCCCTTCTTACTTGTTACCAGGTACCAGTGATGGGTAATTAACAGGAGGGGTGAGTAAAAATCAGCTCAGACTTTTTTTAATGGAAACCAAGCAGAAGGAGACAACCCATTCTGTATCTTTGAATCAAGAAGCACAGGCAGAAATGAAAATGGGGCCTGAGATCCTTTCTTTCAGCACAATTAATTAATTGTCTGTTAGGCTGGGCCATTCCTATAGGCTGTCAATCCGTGATAGAGTAGGTTTCTAAGAGAAATGTTAAGCCCTAATAAAAAATGAGATTGACTGAATTAAAATAGTTCGAAACCCAGACTTTTAAAAGAAGCTCCATCATTTGCAGACCCCTCGGTTTTCCTGAGTGACATTGGGCAGCCCTCTTTTCTGTGTTTTAAGAGGTTCCCTTACCTGTGCAAGAGAGGAATTGCACTGGAGTCTCCAGTCCCTTAGCTTCTGAAAATCACTGACCACCAGCCCCAGGCACTAACTATTTAAGGGAACAATCAGTGTGGAGTAAGATAGGGAATGTCAGCACTTCCTAACCCTGTAACCCTGTCTGCTAAGTTCTGCTTGCTAAACCCTGGTTTGTCCATATGTGCTCTGGAGAAGGATCATTCCATATCCAATTTCTAACTCTCTACAACCTGTGGGTGCTCCATAGAAGCAACCCATGGCAGCATCTCTACCCGACTTGGCTACAGCCTGGCCTTCTAGCTTGTTTCTTTGTTCGTTGGTTCATTTGCTTATGAGAGTGTAGGTTTATATGGCTCCAACCAACCTGAGATTGCTGCGTCCAGGATAACTCAACACAGGGGTCCTGTGCTCTGTTCCCCCATCTAGAGTCAGACCATCAAGAGCCAGGCTGACTTCAGGCACACGAGCCTCCTCAGGAGTCCCTGGTTGCATCTTCCAAATGGCAGGCATGTTGCCTCCTGGTCCTGATTTCTATCTCCACCCCATCCCCTCCTCTGCTGGTCTTTCTCAGAGCCATCTGGAAGAGAAGGAGCAGACAAGCTCCTGCCTGCCAGAAGCCAAATGCCAGTGCAAAATGAGCCCTTGGGGCAAGGCCAGAGAACAGGTGCCGGAAAACTTGGAGCCAGCTGCTTGTGTTTCTCTTCTGCTGCAGGGAGATACTGAGGATTGCTGGACCGCAGGAGAGCCTGGAGGCATCTCAGGAATACAGGTTTCTTTCTAGAAGAATCTTCTGGCTTGTCATAGTAGTTTGGGCCTTAGAATGTGTACAGTTGGGTGACAGAGATCACTGTCATTCACCAGGGTCCTTTATAACCCATCAGGAAAACTAGATCTGCTGAGGCATTTATATGACACTGGTCTGTCAAGTGCACAGCAGAGGTGACTGCTGGGCTCCTCTTGACCTTGGCCTTAATCTGAAGACTCCTGGCACCTTGGCTGTCATCTCTGTTCCTAATAGAGAAGGCCTAGAATCAGTACTTCTTCTAAACGAGTGCTGCCTCAACACCAATTTACTTGAGAACACACTCAATCCAGAAAGGGTAATCACAAGAAGCTAACTCCTGTCCATAATTGAGTAAGGAGGGATCTAGGGAGCTAACCATGACAAACTAAACACCTCGGGACATCTCCTCCTTACGATCGCTTCTTAATGCATGGCTGAGTTTGCAAAGTAAATTTCTTGGGGTCCAAAAATGAAGCAAAAAAAACCTGAAAACTTAAGACATAAGAAGGCTCAGCCTGAAAAGGATCCTGTCAAGTTAAAAACCGAAAAACAGAGAGGAGTCACGAGCCCTTTAGAGGACAGAGACACTTCACAAGACCCCCTCTGTGACTGGCAGTCGAAGCACATAGGCTCATCTAGAATTTGCAACATTTTCAAGATACAATAATCTAGAACACAGGACATCTATGCAACCTTTGCGACAAGTTTCCTATACGGCTTCTTTTCAACGTCTACAGAAGCAAATCAGAGCCACGTGGAAGGTGGACGGCGTAACCAGACCCAAGGCTATGATCTAGGATGCAACCTGTCGTCTGGGAGCTCCAGTGTAACCAGCAAGGTTTGCACTAGAATATCTTCCAGTGCATATGCTTATGGAAGAAGGCAGAAAAACATTCCAGGACACTTTTCGTTTGTTTGCTTGCTTGTGTCTGATTCTGGAATGTATATAATCCTGGCTGCCAGTGTAAGTGACCCACCACTTCAGGAAGTACCGGACACATATGCTTATACACACAAAATAAAAGTTGTTAATTTTCACATTATTATAAACATTTGTAAAGTCTCTCAGCATCCACACAGCCGTTTTTCTCTCAAGGTATAGACCTAGACACAGCTGCATTTGGATTTGAGAGCGCATCTACTCTTGTCTTCTTTCTCTTCCTCCTCCTCTTCCTCTTCCCCTCCTTCTTTTGCATCATAAGAAGCTGCTTTTGACATCCAGGGCCTTCGGATGGTTACCAAGAAAATGGGAAGCAAACCATGTTCTTCAAGGTCTTCCCTATCACTCTCTTTGCCAGGAATTTGTGTTAATAAAAATGGTCCTTGAAGCTTGTTGACTTGTCCTTCCCACTCCCTGCACTGCTTTCTCCTTGGATCCCCCAACCCTTCCTATTCCCAGTCCTCAACACCATGATCCAATACACAGGATCCAGAGCTATACTTTCACAGGTCAATTTCTTTAAAGATCCTTAGGAGAGGGTTTTCTTCTGGAAAGTAGCTGCCCACCAAGGCTCCCAGAAGGATGGGAGATCCTGCTTTCACGGTGTATATTGTTGCGCTCCAGTGGTGGCCCCCTCTGCATTTGTCTCTCAGCCTCAGGTAGGTGAGCCCGAGGAAGGATGTTATTGACTGATTAAAAGTCAGAGGGGCCAGGAGACCCGGCAAGTGAGGGCTACCGGTCTAAAAAGGTGACGGGCTGAAAGTGGGGGAACTTGATGACTAGAAGTTGCAAAAGACACAAAGACAGGTAAAATAAATCTTGACAAAAGCAAGCAGGAGCCTGGCAGCAAACACTAACAAATCACACCTACCCAGGCATCAAGACATCCGCCACACGGTCGGCGGTAAAAGGGCCTAAGTTACCCAGCAGTTCTAAGGCTGCATCCTCCTTCGGGCAAGACAGAAACTGGGTCTGAGTGCAGTCATTGGGAGTGGAAGGAAGGTTGGAATAGGGTCAAGTCACGGGAGGCTGAGCGCCTGACATCGCCCTGGATTTCTAGAGTCCTCCTGAGACATGGCCTGGAGAGTTACAGGTGACGGTTCTGGAGTTGTGACACACTGCTGGGAAGCCTACACTTGCCCCTCTGACAGTGTTCCATCCTCATCTTAAGTCCTAGAAAGACTGAAGCATGACTGAGTGGCTTGGACCTGTTCTCCACAGCTCCCCCCTCTCCTTTGGGGTAAGCAAACACAGCACACTATCAGATTCCTATGCTAAACCCCTTTAACACAAAAAGAAAATGCTAAAAAGCAAATGGCCGAAACCCAACTAAAAGCCACAACAGAGACAGAGTCCCCAGGCTGCTAGGCTATCCCTCTCAGATGTCCCCCATCTGTTCTGCTCTCCAGGGCCTCCCAGCTGAGCCCTGCCGTCAGGGGAGGGCTCTTGCCCCCCTCACAATCTGTCATCTTTGACACCACTTGGATCTTGTTTCTTTTGAAGCTGCCAGGGGACATGAGGGTACCATGCCTGTCTGTGGGCAGGGAGCCAGGAGGACAATGCTTGCCATCAGCAGCTGGGTTGGGTGGGGTAGGTCTGAAAGAGCTGGAGAACAGGGGTTCTGAATTGCTGGGGACCCCAGCTGAATCCCAGTTTCTCCATACATACGTCCAGCCTCTCTTGGCTGCCAGGGCCTCATATTTCCTGCCATCTGTGATGGGTGTCTCTGGGGAGACCCTCTCCTTTCTAGCTTGCTAATCGCTGTGCACAGACACTGGCAATAGTCTGGTCCCTACTCCTGGCAATTGTGCAGACACCCCGTGGGCTGATCTGAGTTCCCTTCTGAGCTGCCAAGGGATTCGACTCTTCCTGTGCTCTGTCTGCTTCCTCTCTGATACAGGTGATCATTTATGCCAGCAGACTTGGACTCTCAGCAAACAAGGGTGTGTGTGTGTGTGTGTGTGTGTGTGTGTGTGAAGTTAGAAGGTAAATCCCCCTGTTTACTGATATTTAAACTAAAGGGCTAGGTATGTCTCCATTCTTGACCCACAGAGTAAGGCAGGAGAAAGGCCCAGGGATGGAAGCATTAGCAATGGCATCCGGTAGACCTGGGTCTCAACATCGGAGACTCCTACGCGCATTCTCACGCTGCCCTTCTTGGGTTCCATCATGCTCATCTGTAAAGTGTGCTTCCGGGCTGTATGATTTACTATGCTATCTAACCCCTGATGAGGCAAAGAGGATTCTGTTGCAATACCCTTTTCATTTTTTTTATTAGCTGTTCCACTATTTGTCGGTCTAACCTCACTGTGAACAAGAGCTGTTGGGGACAGCTGCTGGTGAGGGAACTGGAAGGGCAGAGCACACTGACTCAGGTGCTCATGCCCTCTCTTGGATCTCTTCCTAAGACCTAGGTCTCATTAGCATCAGACCCTGACCAGCTGAATGAACTAGGCAGCTGGGAGGCGAGAACCCTAGGCAAATCCAATTTGGTTTAAACCTTTCGTTTCCTAGGTTTCTTCAGCAAGGGCAAAAGCAAGCAATCAGTGTCCAGAACAGTCAGATGCATTCATGCATCCACCCATGTATTCATCCATCCACCTACCCATCCATTTATTCAACTCTTCTAAGGCAGTCCAACACAGTCATTACAATTAGTTCTACCTGTTTCTAAATCTGCCTTTCCCACTAGTTAGTTGCCTAAAGCCAGACAGGCCACCAGAACCTCTTTATTCCTATTTCACTATTTTGTTCTGAGGAAAACAAGGGTGGTTCCTACATCAGAGGCAATGCACACGAATCACTTGGCACTATTTAAGCATTCAACAAATAGCTTTGTAATAATTAAGTTGCTTATGGTAGCTCAGGGAGACCTGCTAAGTAGATGCCTGTCAATCACTCAAAGTGGACAGGTGTCCATATAAAAGACTGACTCTCTCGTTTCAAAGACCAAGAGAACATCTTCCCCAGGAGCTCTGGGGGATCGGTTTGGTGGCGCAAATCTCTCATCTTCTCTAAACAATGTGATGATGGTTCGTGAATATTTGGAAGAGTTGAGTCATTTAAGACAATCAGTTTCTTGATTTGATGTTCTTGACATTTTGCAATGGCGGCTCATGGTGTGACTCTCATGGTTAAAAAAAGAATGAGCAAGTCTGATCCTGTTTCCTCACGGAACCAGCATTTCTGCTTCCCCTGAAACTCCTCCTCACATATTCCAGCTGCTGACACCCCCACCTCCAACCCCATGGCGGAGGGCAAGGCAAGATCTAGTTTACCTGTTTCTGGTAGCTTTCGGCCTTGCCAAAGCCTGTTCTCTGCACCACTCATTCCCTGGCATCTCTGGCCTGTCTGCCCCGTTAGGAGGCTGCTGTGACTGCTGACTGAGGATGTCGACTTGCTGTTTCCCATTAGCCAGACCTCTGGCGGCCTTTGAGTGCCTTGGCCTGACACAGGCTTGCAAGCCAGCTAGAAAAGGTCAGGCCCCAGGAGTTTAAGCCAGTGGATGCTCCAGAGAGAGGACTGACACCATCACCCTACTCATGGACCATTAGACCATCAGACAGCCTTATTTACTTTGTTTTAACTGGACAGCCTGAAATTTCTCTTCGCATTTGTTGAACACATTTGGATGTTCCTGTCTCTCCCTGTCTGGTTTTCAGAGGGGCTATAATTGATGTCCCTAAACAAACCACACACACACACACGCGCGCGCGCGCGCGCACACACACACACACACACACACACACACCTGGTCCTAAGGATAACAGTCCCCAAGCCTAACTCCTGTGTACCTGTGGGAGGACACTGGAGAAGGGAGTGGGGGAATCACATACCTGGCCTAACCCCACCAGCCCTTCCCAAGGTGACTCGGAACACATTATTGAATCCCTTCGAGCCTCTGCTTGCTTCTCCAAAACAGGGAATAACTGTTGCTCTAAAACCTGCTTTGTGGTTATTGTAAGATTAATTATGAGACATCTGCTTACAGAGAGATGAAAATGTGAAAAAAAATCACAATTGGAAAGAAAGAAGGATATTAAAAATAGTTTAGGATATAAATGATTTTATATGTTGGTTCTAAACAATGAAATACCTGTGACTTTCTTGGGTATGAACAGCATGGCTGTGTCCCCTACTCCTTGCATGGGGTACCCTGTAGCTTAAGTACAAGTGATACCGTCACTAAGAGAGGGCTCTGTGAGGGGCAGTGGCCTTGAGGAGGTGGCCAAGCTTCAGCAGTCAGCTTCAGGACCTTGAAGCAGGGTCCTGAATGCTTCATGCAGCACACTTGGACGGTGACTTTTTGGTGGATCAGGGTGTCTTCCTCGATTTCCTCTCACCATGAGTGGAAAACATGGACTTAGAGGTTCAGGATGAGCTGTTCCCTCTCCTCTAGCTCTGTGGAGGGCTGTTAGGCACCTACCATGTTCGGGGTCCTCTCAAAGGTCTACATTTTCTGCCCAGGGAGGCCAGAGAGCCACAACCTCAACTTCCTTCTCCCTTTAGGCTTATCTGGAGTCACTGACGGGTAAGACTAACTGATAAGCTCTATAATAATCAAGCTAACGTGTCCACAGCACACCACCGTTTGGAGCGCCTTTGCACAGCTTTCATTTCAGTTGACTCTAGACATGATTGCTCATTTATGTACAAACAGACGAGACGCTGAATTTTGAAGACCCTGCCAAAGGTCTCAGAGCTGGCACTGGAACCCAGGTCTCTGACTCTAGCTCTGTGCTGGAGAAGCCGGCAGCTAGATTTTAAACTGGCACGGTGAATAGTTCCAATTGGTGTGTCTCCCAGAACTTAATTAGAAGCAGGGTCCACCCACCAGCACTGGTCTGATGGGCTTTAATGAAAGGAATGGCACATGAATTGCAGGGAGCCAGAAACATGTCTGAATGTCTAAGGGTAGAATCACCAAAAAGCATCCCTCTCTCCTTCCCTAGTCATCCACTGGCCACAGGGGAACCACAGGGGCCCAAAACCCTGCAACCCAACCAATGGGGGGGGGTGTGCGTGGATGGCTGGAGATGGCACCTCTATTCCCAGAAATCACGAGCATGGATGGTGCTCCTTCCCTACTCTCTTTGTTCCAACCCTCCTACAAAGACGTTGTTCTTACTGCTAATCACAACTCTTTCTCTGGAAGGGAGCTAGGGAGGGAGGGTGAGATGGAGTCTCTACAAGGTTTGCTTCCCTGTTCTCTGAACTCAATTCCAAAGCACTGAGGAAATTCACGAATCAGTGAAAAACAACAAGACCAAGTTCATTATTTCTATTTAGCGGAGCCAGTCTGGAAAGCCTCCTTCCTGGAAGGCAAAGTGGTCCATTAGAAATGGAGGGGCCAGGGAACCAACGGGCTGGCTTCCTGGCTGGGCCTCTTGCTGGCTACGACACTTGAGGCAGGCTGCTAAGCTTCCCTGAACCTTGGACTAGGAAACCCTCCTTTGCTGGGTAAGGTTTCCATGAGGCTACATAAGGAGGGGACTCAGTGTTGCGGCACACACACAGGCCTCTAACACGTAGAACATGTTGTTTGATGTTTATGGTGTGTGCTATTTATGTCCCTCTCAGGCGAAACCGCCCAGATTTTCTAGACATTCTCCCACACATGTCAACACCTGCTTTGTACTGAAATCCTTGACAGCTCTGGGGCCAGTCCTTAAAGATCCTATTGATTTGAACCTGCAGGAATGGGAGGCTGTGTGCCCCACGGTATGTCTGTGGGTGCTAACTTCACATTGTGGGTGTCTCTCCTATTGGAAGTCAGGCTCCAGCCCTACCCTTCCAGAGACCCTCAGCTCTGTGTGAGACCTGCCCCTCTCAGGAGTAGTCACCTGAACTTTCTTCCACTTATTTCCTCTTGGTTTTTCCTTCTTCAAGGAATCCATAACAATCAACTTTGAAACTGTAGCCACTTCCTGCTGAGTGGTAACAGAAACAGTGGCTTCTGTCATCCATGGAAACTTAATGCAATAAGGTAGACACAGGAAAGAAGCTGGGAGAAGGGAACCTAGGACCTGCCCCCAAAGACGTTATGTACTCCTGCTGTCTGCCTAGTGGAGGGTCACTTGCATCCTGAAGTCCAGTGACCTCAAATTACCCTCTCCCTGCGTTCTCCTTTCTCACCATGCCTGCGCATCCACAGTCTAGCACCCAGGCACAAAGCACATCTTGTTTCCTTCCTTCTACCTTTCCTCTAACCACGTGTACACTCTCTGTCCCTTTAGGAGTTGTGCTTTATCTCTAGGGAGCTTAATGCTCTGCTGATAAAACCAGTTAATCCTCTGCTGCTCCTCTTTTGCAGAGATGGAAGAGATTAGAGGAAAAGGGTTAGGCCATCTCCCCTTCAAGGGCACTCAGGACGTACAGCAAGGAATTGGATCTGGTTTCCTACCTGATGCTCTCTCTAAACTAGGGTCCCCTGTGTTTCCTGAGCCTCCCTGTAGTCATGGGAAGAGATCACGGGTAATGGTCCAGCAGTCCAGACTCACTAGTTCCTTTGAAGAAATGGCAAATATTGAAAGCAGCTGTGCCTATCGGTGAGGGCCACTCTCCAAACAACCCTGTACGCACAGCAGCATGGATCCTGAAACAAAAAGCGAACGCCAGCTTAGGGGAACACGGCTCAACCAGGCAAGACCTTCACGTCTCCATCCTCGCAGATCCTGGGATTTATAGAATCACGGTTCAGAAGCAATGGCTACAGGGTTCCTACCCATGTTTCTTTGGGCGGATACTAAGTATCATTTTGCAGCAGGTTCCCTGGTAACCTGGTAATACAAGGCGTTTGATGGACAGGACCCAGCTGAGATGGAGGAAGTGAAAGATACAAGCCACAAGCCAAGAAGCAAACCTTTCAGTGAAGTCCAGGGGAACGAAACTGACACAGACACTCCAGGCAGTTAGAATGTGTTGCAGTGCTAAGCAGTTGCCCGGGTGTCAGCTCTGTGGATGACACTGAAGATTCACATGAAAAGCTAATTTTGAAGAGACATGGTCTGTTGAAGGGGACGCTGGTGATTGAAAGTCATAAAAATGGCTCATGTATTTAACGACATCACATAGAAGATATCCTGGATATCTTCTATGGTCCAGGCAGTGGTCATGGAGGACGTGACAGATATAATATCTACTTCATGATACACATATAGGAAGTTAGTGAACCACTGCACTCCCTGGCTGTAAGTATAGAAACAGGACATTATGAAAGAGCAGAACCGGAGAATCCCACTGGAACTGTAAAGCCAATGGTGGCCTCTGAGGGGCAGTTGAGACTTGTGTGATGAACAGGAATTAGAACAGGGTGGGCAGGAAGAGCATTTTAGACACCAGGTCAGCCTGGGGCGATGCTCTGAGCAGGCTAGAGCCAGTTCCACTGAAGACCTGGGGGACAGCTGACACAGCTTAGAAACAGAAATCCAAAGTGGAAAGTGTTTAATATATTTTATACCACCTGTGATGAGAAGTCACTAAAATGTTTAAGCAGGAAAGGGACCACATCTGTGTAACATATCACTCTGTCTGTTGTGCGGGAGAGCTTGGAGGGAAAAGCAAGGATGGAGCTGGTAAGTACGGGTGGACGGTAGCTGTGTCCCACACATGGAGAGGGGTCAGTAGGTCTGACTGGACGAGTGGAGGAATATCGTCAATGATATGAGATGTTTTGGCTTGTGTAACTCAGGGAGTGGGGGGACTCTTTAGTAAGATGGGGAAGGACTGTGGATGAAGAAATATGGTGAATGTCTCAGTGGAGAGCAAACATTTATGAGAGAAGCTGGATGTGGTTCGGTGCTATAATCCTAGTGTGCAGGAGGTCAAAGCAGGAGGTCAAATTAGAAGGACTGCCACAAATTCTAGGCCAGCTCGAGCCTCATACCGAGTGCCAGACCATGTAGGCTACACAGTACAATCTTTTTGAAAGGATTAAACACCACCGCCACCAAAAGAAATAAACAGAAAATGACTTAAGAGTAGAAATCTTAAGCCAGAGATACCTTTCTACCAGTCAAGCAGAACTGCACATAAACACATGTACCAGGCCGCATACCAGAAACAGATTTTGGGGTGGACGGAATTACTCAGAGAAAGTGTAGAACGAGAGAAGTATGTGTGTTGAGTGATATAGAGTAAGATCTGTGAGGTAAAACAGCTAGAAAAGGCATGAGAGCTAAAAGATGAGGGGAGTTAGTCAGGACAGAGAGCTGTCAGTCAATTGTGGTTCATTGAAAAGGTGAGGGCCTTTTCTAGGCAGCTCCACTAGAGTTAATAGCATGGGGATTGCAAACTCAAGACGAGTAGGTTTCTGAATAGATGGAGAACAGCTTGGATGGTAGTGAACAGGTCTCAGAGGTGGGGTCTAGTCTGGCTAGATGCTCAATGGCCGTGGCACTGAAGGAGTAGGGAGCTAGGTAGGGACTCTCTTGAAAGTGAGGAGTGAGCTAGGACCTCCTAAATTTCACCCAAGCTGAAGTTCTCCAGATGGGCAGGTCTGAGCCCCTCGTGGAAGAATCCCTTTACAGCCCGAGAAGACATTGTGCAGGAGAGGCTCTCTAGCCACAGCCTTTCCCCTGATCTCAGCTTCACCTCACTCATTCCTAGCAGGAAAGCTCCATTTCTGTTCAAACCACACCCAGGAAATCTCTTGGGTATTGTACTGAGTGTTCAGGGCTGTTCTTCTGCCTCTGCTGGGCAGCTTCTGCATCACGAGGTATGAAGAAGATACAGAGAAACTCCCAATGCCCCATGGTCATGAAGCGCTGACCTTAACTTTTCCTTTTATAGTCTGCTACGTGATGCTTCCCAAGAGGCCCCAATCTGTCAGACTTCAGCTACATTTCTCTGTGAACGCTCCACCACAGTCCCTGTTTTCCTTGTCCCCTTGGGAAATCTGTGTTCATTGAAGGCTGATTGAGAAGTCAATGGCTCTCCTTGCTGGAAGAAGACTTTGAGCACTTGGCTGAAGTCCACACTAACCCAAGTTAGGAATAAGCAAGTCACGGCAAGCACTCAGCAGCCTGACTCCTCATAGTCACCTGAGTTCAAGTTCAAATTACACCACCATGGCCATCAACTATTTAAAATATTCCTTTAGAAGTCTACCCCTTGAAAATGGAAATGAAATCCACCTTGGGATTCTGAATGGCTATGATCAAGAAAAAAATATGACAATAAATGCTGGCAGGATGTGGGGAAAGAGGAACCATTATTCACTGTTGGTGGGAGTGTAAACCTGATATATCCACTATGGAAATCAGTATGGAGGTATCTGAAAAGACCTCAAATAGAACAACCATACCATACCAAACCATAGCATACCATAGCATACCATACCATACCAAACCATAGCATACCATAGCATACCATACCATACCAAACCATACATACCATACCATAGCATACCAAACCATACCAAACCATACCAAACCAAACCATACCATACCATACATACCAAACCATACCAAACCATACCATACCATACCAAACCATACCATACCATACCAAACCATACCATACCATACCAAACCATACCAAACCATACATACCATACCATACCATACCAAACCATACCATACCATACCAAACCATACTATACCAAACCATACCAAACCATACCAACCATACCATACCATACCAACCAAACCATACCATACCATACCATACCAAACCATACCATACCATACCAAACCATACCAAACCATACATACCATACCATACCAAACCATACCATACCAAACCATACCATACCATACCATACCATACCATATCATACCACTACTAGGCATATATACCCAAAGAATTCTACATCCGACTACAGGGACATCTATACATCCATGTTGCTGCGTCATTTACAACAAGAAGGAAACGGACCTAGCCAGAAGTCCATCAACAGTGGAATGAAGAATGAAAACATGGCACATACACCCAGTGGAATTTTACTCACCCATAAAAGAAATAAAATTATAAAATCTACAAGAAAACAGATGGATTCACGAAGTATATTAAATTAAGGTGACCTGGACTCAGAAAGACAAAAATCAACTCCCCAAACTCTCAAACAAACAAACACACACACACACACACACACACACACACACACACACACACACACACACACACTCTCACACACACACCACACAAAATCTGTCTTACACTCTCTCACATACACAAACTCTCTCTCACACACACTCACACTCACACATTCACACACACACACACACACACTCACACACACACACACCACACAAAATCTGTCTTACACTCTCTCACATACACAAACTCTCTCTCACACACACTCACACTCACACACACACACACACAAACTCATACACACAAATTTCATGTTCTCTGGTGTCTGTAAGTTTGCAAATGGGTGTGTATAAGAAAGTGAGTACAGACTCTGAAGCTACATAAGAGACCACTAGAGAGGAACAGGAACTGTTGAGAAGGAGGTGAGAGGTCAAAAGGTCACGTGTAACAGGAAAGCAGAAAGGAGGCTACTGGGGTTGAAGGGCACAGGAAAGAAAGGAGACTAAGGGGTAGGGGTGGGGTGAAGAGAAACCCCGGTAAACATTTTGTTTGAAAAGTGTCATAATGAAACCTAATTCTTTGTATACTAATAAAAAGCCTACCCCCCACTTCACTTTAGGAAACAAAACATTTAAACCACAAAGACATGCTCTCTTTCAATCCTGGAACTAGCAGCTTCTTGATGTTTTAGATGTGGATTTAGTCTTGTACAGTTCTTTCCAAAATATTGAGAAGTTGCCCTCCTAACCCGAACCTCACAGGACCATGCTCCTGTGAGAGGACGCTGCACAGGAGTGAATACCAAGGCTGCCGAGTCTGCCACTCACAGTAGTAGCTAAAGCAGCCTTGGCAACCCACAGATTGTGGTGACTTCCATGCCATATGAGTTCCCATTAAAAAGTTTATATCGGCAAAGTTTTCAGGGCATAAATATTCTGTAGAAACTGGTTCAGTAAAATCTAGGCTCCGAAGTGGCCCGGAACACATAGCAATTATTACAACCACAAAGAGAGAGATTGATTCTGGATACAGATCTATACTAATGCAATTTATGATTTCTTGGGGACTATTCTTGCTTCCCTTCACCAACATCACAGAAACCAGCAATCTTGAAATATCGAAAGGAGCAGTTAAATGAAACAAACGCAATCTTTCCAAACCCCAAATGCAAGAACTCAGCAAGGTCTATGAGGAGAATATACTGTTAGGAATCCATGCCTGCGAAAATTGGTTCAAAGGTGGACACACCCTTCCCTAGAGACAAGGAAGTTCCACTATCATGCCTGGGTATAGCTCAACTGAACTTCTTTGGCAGAAAATATTTTATATTTTATGGGAGGAATATAGATGCCTTGTATTTAATGATTTACAGGAGACTTGAGGCCACAGAGGGCTCCCCAGTGTAGTCGTGAGAAATATGGGTGGGGCGCAGCTTCTGCCCACTACTCCCAGCCTTCCTTAACTAGGGGTTTCAGGCTTTGTAACTGCCCCAGCAATGTTAAGCAACACCCCTCCCCAGACAGCCGGTCATGAGACAGATACCCTTCCCCTGTCAGGCTTTCTTACTTGGCTGGAAAGAATGACTTTCAAAAAGCCCCCAAACAAACAAGCAAGCAAATAGTTCTAACACACGTGTTCGAGTTGAACTACTCTCTCAGGTTGTGTCTTTTTACGTGGTGTGATTCACCCAAAATAATATGCCCCCCCATTTCTCTCATTTCCAGAAAGGCAAGAACAGAGCGTGCACAGACGTATTGCAAAGCGGGGTTTGCATTTCTTCCTCACCAACCAGCTCTCTCTCTGTCTCTCTCTCTCTGTCTCTCTGTCTCTCTCTGTCTCTCTCTCTGTCTCTCTCTCCCTCCCTCCCTCCCTCCCTCCTGAGATTTTATGCTTAAAGAGCAAAGTGCAAACTCTGGGAGGAAAAGGAAACAAAACAATCTGTCAAAATTCCTCTTAGCACCTATGACTAGTGTTAACTTACATGCTCCCAGAGTGCAAGAAGAAAGCCTAAAAACTGCTGCTAAAACGATGGTTTGACCTTTTAAAATGAGAACTCCCCCATCCCATATCCATATTAAATAGGTAAATCTTGGGAGTGCCACAGTTTTAGATTAAGAGATAAAATGAGGTTGAATTTCCAGAAAAGGGGTTTCCCTATAGGCTACAAGCTAATTAGGGTGTTCTGGACTGACACTGTAATAGTAAGTAGAATGCAGGCCCCAAATCTAGCCAAACGTAGTAGCCAAGTACACGGAGTCTAGTTCCGAAAAGGGACGAGAGGGCAGATGAAAATTTAGTAGATAAAAAAGTCCAGAACATGACCTCTCACAGCCTGTGTGGTTCCAGGGCAGGATGTCCGCCCCTGGCGGCAGCAGAGCCCTGGCGATCTAGGTGCAGCTGCCAAACCCTCAGCGCGCACTAACCGGCGCTGCTGAAGGAAGTTGGAGAGCTCCCAGCCAGCCGACTGGATAGGCGGTGGGCGCAGGGGAATCCCTTCCAGCGTCGCAATTAGGAAAGTTTTGCAAAGTAAAGACCCCAGACAGATGAAGGGACTCATCCTTTCCTCGAGCCTAAGAAACACCTCGTGCTACACTAGGCGGCTGCTAGAACAAGGCTACCAGTTCCTCTTGGCCCAGGAGCATCCTGTGCCTTCCAGTTCCCCATTGCCCCAGAAGTGGTCCTCGGTGCGCATAGCTAGAGGGGCGTTCTGCGGGGCTGGAGGTTCCGGGCAGAGATGCCCTTAGGCTCGCTGACCTGAGTGTGGGGGGTGGGGAGGTGGGGCGATGACAGAACCTCTAACTCCCATTCCTACAACCTAGACCTTCTCTTCCAAGCCAGCCTGATTTTCTCCAAAAGACGCACGACACAGCCCATGCGCCCCCGGCACTCCACTCCTCTCCCCAAACTTCCTGGGGAGAACCACAAATGCAGGCTGTGCCCCCAAACTCCCACGACAATCGCCAACAACCCCATCTTTGCTTCTTGAACCCTCCCAGCCGCCTTCTTCCTGCCCCTCACTATTCTCCTCGCCTCTCTGAGGAAGTCAGAAGCAAAGCACGAGAAAATGCCTTCGCGAGGAGCCTCCCGTCACCCGCCCTGTCACTGAAACAAAAGCGCAGGGAGGAGGGAGGTGGGTGGGGAGGCAGGAGGAAGGTTCGGAAAGAGATGGGGGCAACGGTAAGAAGGGGCTGGGGAGGGGGGGGTCGGAATGGAGAGTGGAGAAAGGGGCCAGGACCCCGCTCCCGCGCCGCGTGGCGTGGCCGGTCGCTTACATGCCCAGGTCGCTGTAGGTGTTGAAGAACTCCATCTGGTTGCAAGCCTGGATCCAGCCCACCACCCAGGTCTCGTGGCGGGGGATGGGGGGCATGACCACACGGGCCGAGGCTTTGAAGTAAGGGGTCTTGTAGCGCAGGACGATGGGCGAAGTCTCCTCGATGCGCGTGGGGCACTGGTCGATGGTGGCGCACACATCGTACACCACGATGTTCTCGCGCCGGATCCGCGCCTTGCAGGTGATGCTTTGGATACAGCCCATCCTGCCGCCCGGCGCCGGCGCAGCGCGGCGTGGGGCAGCGCAGGGGCCCGGCGCGGGCAGCCGCGGGCGCCCGTCACGCCGGCATGGCGACGCGCCGCTCGCTCCCGGTCCAGCTCAGCTAGCGCCTAAGAGCGAGGAGCCGCCGCCGCGGGCATCCTCCGGGAAGCCCCTCCCTTTCCGCGCGCTGGGTCGCGGCTGCCCCGACGCCCGCCCACGCCCGCCTCCTCGCTCCAGCAGGGCGCGCGGAGCGTGCGCTCCCAGGGAGGCGGCGGGCGCTCTCGCCGGCTCCCGCGCCCCGGCGGAGGGCAGGGAGGAGCGGCGCTGCAGGAGTGGTGCCCACCCTGGGCCGGAGCCCCCGCCCTTCGCCGGAGAGGAGGAGGCGGTGGCGGCGGCATGGAGCTGCGGGAGGGTGGCGGCAGCAGCGACCGGTCTGTCTGTTTCCGCGGCGGCAGCAGCAGCAGCCGCCGCCGCCGCCGCCGCTGCACGAACCTCTGCACCGCGGCTGCCCCCCGCGTGCAGCGCACCCAGCGGCGGGCGAGCGGGCGGCCCGAGCGGCAGGCGGAGGCAGGCGGCGGCGGTGGCGGAGACCGCGCTCCCTCCCGCCCCGCCCTGGAGCCGGACAGCGCCCACACTCCTGCGTCCGGCCGCGGGGGCGTGTGGGGGGCGCCAGGGGACCGTAGCCCCGGGCGGAGAGCCCAGCGGGCTAGGGCTACCGGGGACATGCTCCGCGGAAGAGACTGGCTGTACGCCATGAGTTTGTCCCTCTTCGGCTGCCGTCCGGGGGGGGTAGTGTGTAAGGGTGGGGGTGTTTAAAGGGCCGCTAGCTCCCGGGCGGGGCCCGGCACGTGGGGTTGGGCGGGGCCGGGACCCCGGTAGGTGGCGCCCCGCGGGTGTTAGTGGGGTGCAGAAGCGGGACCCTGCTTATTGGGGTGGGTGGGGCCGAGAGCGACGGTTCAGAGTATAGAGGGAACCACAGTGGGGTACAGGCTGCGGGAGGAGAGATGTTTGAGGCAGCCGAGCGGTTGGAGGATCAGCCTTATCTGAGATGTCTCATTATTTGTGATAGAGTTTGTTAGAGTTGGGTGTGACCTCCTCTGCTATCCTACCCTGAAGAAGGCTGAAGTGTGAGCTCCAGCAGTGGCATTAAATAGATTTACCACCTCGTTCACTGACCCGCGTTTTCCTCTTGTCTAGTAGAAGCTTTTTTTCCCCCATCACAGTATTGAGAGTGATACCTGAGAAATCCCGTTGGAGGCTGACACAAAATCACCTAAAAAGCCAGTGTTAGTCTAGGAACGAGCTCAGCCTACTCATGGCCTGCTTTCATATAACCCCTCGGTAACCTCTGAAAATACTTAGAACAACACACACTGGGGGGTTGAAGCTCCTTGAGAAACACTGCCTTTTGAGTGTTTTGCATCCTAAGACAAATTGTACTTAGTGGAACCGTCTAGCTAGACCGGAACACACTTAGCTCCCCTCCCAATGTTACCCAAGGCCTGTTATGTACAAGCAAAAGTTCAGGACTTTATAGAACCCAGGAGAATTACAAAGTCAGGGCACCAATTTGTAGAAAATCATCCACGCTGTAGAAAGCTGGGAGTCTTAGGGATCTTTTCTTGTCTTCTCTGGAAGAAGGTTCGTAGTGACCAGCACATGGTAATTTCCTACCAGTTGCGCCAGTGAAATCTTGACGGAAGAGCAGCCTGTCTATGCTCCAGATGGAAACTGACGCCACAGATGTGCGGCACGTTCCATTCCGTGTATCTGCCATGTGTGTGTTACTGTGATCTCGGGTGTCAAATAGGAAGAATATTTAGCAGATAATTTTTTTTTTACTGTGCATCTTCTCACATAATTCAGAACCAGCAGCTTCTTTTAGCTTTTTTCCCCTCACAATCATTGAGCATTTGCTGGATCTGGTACTCAAGTGTGAACTCCTCTAACGGGCCACAGAAGGCTGCTGGGGTTAGTCTTTGGTTAGGACAGATAAATTGCAAATGTTCTAAAAGCAGGCTTCATCCTTGCCTTACCTTCTCTGACACGTTGAGTTCTCGTTATCATACACACACACACACACACACACACACACACACACACACACACACACACACACACAAGGGCAATCTCCTTCTTTGATGACATGGCTCATTTAATGATGTCGCTGCAGGCCTCCCTCCCTGGTCCTTGTAATTCGGCAAACACTTCCTGATGGCATGGAAGGATCCAAGTATTGTGTTTTAGGTACTAGCAACTCCGGGTTGAACCAATGCTCGTGATTCACTCCAGAAGATAAATCTATTAACAAGTTGTTACAGTCAACTGTGACACTGCTGTAATAGAAACTTATATCCATGGGAGGCCAGACGGGAGAGCCACTGAGATTTATAGATGGCTCTGCTGAGACAGTGGCATTTGAATTACATCCTGAGGACAGATTGAGATGAGCCAAGAAGGGAAGCATGTGACGATGAGAAGGAGATGGGTTGGTGAAAAGTAAAATTTGTAGAGATGTGAAAGAGCTTGGGGACACCCAGGGAAAACCAGCCACTAGTCAGAGTTTCTCAACCTTACCTGTGGGCAACGGGCTTCAAATTCCGGTCCCCAAACCAGGTCTTCCGAAGAAGCCACGAAAACAAGTTACACAATAGGAGGGGTTGGGGGAATGTCTCTCTATCAATGTGGAGACTAAGAAATAGACAAGATTTCAGGGTCTGTGATTGACAGATGGTTTGGCCTTCAGTTAGGGTAGAGCTGTGGGGCTCTGGAGGCCTGGCTGCATCTGAGAGTCATTAGGAGGTAAATTTGATCCACCCAGTGATTGATTAGTGTCGGAGGAAGGTTGGGGCCAACTATCGAGTTTTCCAGCTTTGGTGATCAAGTACACGTGGTCAGAAGAAGGCAAAAGTAGTAGCAGGTGGAGGTTGAGAGTCGAATTGTGTTAGGTTGGAGGCGCTCAAGAGACGGTTCGGGGGAGGGAGCCAGAGTTTGGATTTCAGTGGTTATTATCTTCTAGGAGATAGACTGAAAGAAAAACATGCAGCCTGAGAATTAGGTTATCGTCCTCATTTGAATAATTTGTCAGTCTGCTGTTGTGTGGATAAAAATCTCCATTGTCTTCTGGTAGTACCAGCCAAGCAGTCATACATGGGGAGGGTCTGTTAGCTGTCTGCAACTTGTAGAGAAATTGTGTAAGGGAGAATATGTTTTATTTTTAAAACTTAAAAGACTTTGTTGTATCTAGTACAGTGTCAATAAAATATATTACCTACAGTCTTTGATCGATGACTCTCTTGACACGTTCACCTTGGTGAATCTCCAGAATCATGAATGTCACCATGACGATTTCAACCATAAAATGCAGTAAACTATAGTCATAAAATGTAAGGGATCCTTTCAGACTTAATGGATCTTAAGCGAACATGGGATTATGATCATTTCTAAAGGTATTTACGTCAAGTTTGCAATTAAAATAAACTTATCTCATTGCTGTGCGTTGTTATCTTATCAACTGCATTATTACCCGAGTCCACAAGAATAAAAAAATCAGTGTGAGACTTACTGTGTAAATGTCAATGAGGAGTGAGCTAAGCTGTGTGGAGACACAGATGTTAGGTGTTCAGTGTGGTACATACTCGATCTATGGCTGGCAAGGACTCTCTAGACTCTGGAAGCCCATTCAAATTCCCATCTCAGCAAATTACTTTACGACATGGACCTTTTGGGTCATTGGCTGGGGCCAGTTACCCTTCCCAACTGTTAGCTGTCAAATGCCAGTGTACCTATTCGTGTAATACAGATGAAGCGTTTACAAGCTCAGCAGCTTCTCCATGAAGCTATTCTGTGTTTCTCTTTCCCTGTTTTCTGGTCTTAGTGATCTACCCTAGGACTGCCAAATCCCAGGCAAGTGCCATGCTCCTAGCTGTACAGAGCCCCTCTTAAGTTTCTCTTTCCACTTTTTCACATGAGCGTCCCTTGCCTCCAGCAGCACCACACACCTGCCTTTGCTAGCTGCCTTCGTGCTGTTCATCATTTCATCGTTGTTTGCTCACTAATCTCCTGAAGGAGGCAGTTTCTTCCTCAGAAAGACATCATGCTCTGCCGTCCTAGTACTCAGCACGTGTTCGACACACTTTCTAGTCTTGGAAAGCTGATGGAACCGTATTCCCCGGCCCTTCCCGGCAAGCCCTGCCAGCTGTCCTATTACCTACAGTAAGGATGGTGTTTAGATCCTGGGCTTCCCATCCCACTGGGCTTTCAGTGTGCTTGTCTGGTGTTAACCATGCTCTTTGCTTTAAGCACTGTACATGACTGAAGGATTCTCAGTTCTGGGTACCAGAGGTTGGAAAAACCCCAATGGCAAGACCTTGACGACAACCATTCCTTATGAATGATGTCATTGGCACTTGTTCTCGGGGTGTGGTACAGACGCTTCTTTGTACCCCAAGCTTTTGATGGTTTGGGGTAGGACAGAGGTCTTCAGTTCCCTAGCCAGGGCCCTCCAGCACACTCTGAGGGACTGCAGCCTGTTTGCCTCAGCTGCAGTGACCCCGGGCTCTGACTTTTCACAAGAGGGAGATCTCTGGCTTGACTCTTCTTATTAACTGAGTCATTCCTCAGTGTGTCAAGCATGCCTTCTTAGAAATTACGGGTCAGAGAGGCCTGTCTTCTTGTTGACCTGGTCGAGGACTTCCAGAAACCACAGGACAGACTGCCCAAAGCTGAGGAATTGCCTCTGAAACTGTTAAAAGTGGAGATGGGTTGCAACCTGGCTAAGATGGCCTGAAGACAGGGAAAAGGCTGAATGAAGCGTCAGGTTGCAAGGGTACAAAGTAGGAGGCACCATTCCATCTAGGTGTATTACTTTGTGCAGTGTGACTTTAGGGCTTGAATGATCATTTTTTTTTTTTCAGATAGGTTAAGAACCTCGCCATGGACCACAATCATAGATGCAGGATTCACCAAGTCCTGAGATACAGGACTGCGTCAAACAGTCTGACAGCTTTGTCTTAGGTCCTGTAAAGCTCATGGACATATGCTCTGACTTCTCTGTGCTGTCGAAGGTCCCATCTCTGACACACTCAAAAGTCTTTGTTCTTAGTTTTTATCAGTACGGTGATGTTATTTCCTTTCTCTAAGCCCAGGGTCCCACCTCGTATTGATTTCCTTCAGCTTCTGACTCCCTTATTTTCCTCCTGTCCTGGGGTAGCATTTCCTAAGGGGCTCTCCTCAGGACTTTCATCGGTTTTGACTGTTATTGTCATGAGTGTCTTCCATGTTTTTAGTCAGACACTTTTTCTCAATCAAAGCAGGTGTTCCAGTCTACCTGGTAGATGTTTCTTTGAGTGTCTTTCTGTTCTATCAATGAATGGATATGCTCTTCCAGCCAGCCAGAGCCTCTAACAACAATTTCTAGCTGAAGCTCTCAGCGTCTTCTCAGTATTGAAACTAAACCAACCTAGATCCTTTATTTTCCTTTTCCCTATTGTTTTCTAGAACATCAGCCTTCTGAATGTGACAAACAAGACACAGATTAGGAGCCCATCACAGGGCACTGAGAACCAGCGTGCCTTTCTGGCCTTGTCTCTGCTTCCTACCCACCCTTGTGCTCAGCACAAGTGGACAAATCACCTTTCCTGGAGAGCCCCCTTTTCCCTGTTGGCTAGGCCATGTCCTCTGCATGTTTACATCTTACTCTGTGGAAATTACTTGTGGTCATTGCTACGATTAAATATGTTGGGCAATGTGAGCTGTGGACAAGTGGAAAATGTCCAATCCCTGCCTGTATGACTGACTGTCAAGAGTGATCAGATCACCACAGGTGCAGAGGTCTCCCAATAACAGCCCCTCCATTTTTCTTTTCTCTGTTTCATTTCCAAACTGGAAGGGGTAAGCTGTTAACTGACTGTACAGATGCGGCCCACTTGCAAACAGACCCAGGTTTGTGGACCACCTCAGTAGAACGTAGATGCCTTCATTAAATCCCCATTCGCTTATTCACATTCTCTAGCCTCATGACTCCACCCTTCTTCCTGCACTGTTACATTTTTCAACCAAATCACGGACTAACTATGGGCTAAGTGTGCATCACCATGGCTCCTCCTCAGAGATCAGGTTAACATTAGGGTTTTCCAGCTTGGTGCTCAGAAATGACACCTTCGAACCTGTTCTTCACTAGCAGAAGAAATAGGAGGCCACTTGCTTTTCTGAGTCTTAGCCATACCAGGGCAACCTCATTTTCAGGTTGATCTGACCTAGAGCCTCACAGGCCCAGGGCTCCTTTGAGCCCCTGGTCCTGGCTACAGTCCCCACCAGCCTTCCGTGTAGGAGCAGACTCCTTTCTGACTCTTTGGAGGCACTTAGTTGGTTTTTCCATGTTTCTTTTCCAGGTGCCTTGAAACTATGATGTGTATGTGCACGTGCATGTGGTCATGTGTGTGTTAGTACATGCGCATGAGTATGTATACATGTATATGTGTACATGTGGATGCCATAGGTCAACTGGAGGTGTCTTTCTCAATTGCTCCCCACCTTAGTTTTTGAGACAGAGTCTCTCACTGAACCTGGAACTCATTGATTTGACTGGATTGGCTGGCCAGTGAGCTCCAGGTATCTGTATGTCTGTCCATCTGTCTGTCTGTCTCTATAGTGCTGAGATTACAGATGTTGCTGACATGCTCGCTCTTTCCATGGGTCCTGGGAATCTGAAATAAGGTCCTTACAAATGCACAGCAGACATGATGCTCTCTCCAGCATCCCCTCCCTTGCAACTACTTTTTATAGCGTAACTGACAAGTATCTTTTTGAAAAATCCAATAAGATCACATCATAAATTCTGAAAAAAATTCCATGAATACCTCTCAATGATTCCCCACTGCTTTAAGGACCTCAGAGAGCCATGGCTATGATGAGATCCTTCCTGATGTGGCCTCTGGCTGCCTTTCTGCCTCACCAGGCACCATCTTTGCTAGTCCATTTGGATGTTCTCCTTCTGTCACCTCACTGACTAAGTCGAGCCGCGTGCATCTCCTTTAGGCCTTTGTGGAGAGAGGGTCCTTTTCCTGATGTATCATTCTTCCTTCTTGTCTTTTCCAGTTTCTGAACTCCGGTCTGTCACATAGCTAACTCAAGTTTTATTAAAGCTCAACCCACAAATGTCACTCTCCTTTCGGTTTTCCAGCTGGGAATCACTATTGTGAGCTCTCGAAGTCCCCATACCTCTTCCCCGCCTCAGCTGTCCTATGAGTATCTAATCATTTGTTTGGTTATTTAATTATGACTTGTCTTTCTCGCTAGGTTACACACTCTGTAGTGGTGGGGAACTATATTGATCTTTCTTCTATCATTTCTCTAGCCTTCAAAACAATGATGGGCACACAGTGGGCATTCACAAATACTTCTCGAATGTGCATTGGCAACCCACACAGCACCCCATACCTTCTATCAATGTGGTGCCAACATCTGGATGGATAAAAGATCTCTGGACTTTCCCTTGGGCATAGGACCCTTTACCTACTCTCATATTTGCAAATACTGCCCATTTTTGTGGGTCCTAAGTTCCACACTCCTGGGTTGCACCACCCAAATTGTGCACACAACAAGTGGTTCCCCAGCCACACATATAAAGGAGGGACTGGTATGGGGATCTTTAGGAAATCTTTACCTTGTTTACTTAGACAATGCAACACTGGGCACTGTGACTCACACCTATAATCCCAGCTTTCGGGACTACAGAGCAAGAGGATTGTTGAAAGTCTGAGGACAGCCTGGGCCACGCCTTAGTCTCTGTGAGATTCCGTTAGAAAGAAATGCAACGCAGACCTCAGACTTGGCTAAGTTAATACAACAGAAGAATGGCAATCTTCGTGACCCTTTAGCATTGATGTATGTAATTATATTTTATTACTGCTGCAAACTATTGATTTATGAACAGAAAGAAAACCCAAAACATATTATAAATAAAGGAAATGAGCAGTATCTACGGAAAAAAAATAATACAGAAGGGAAAGAGAAAACCCGAGGTTCTCTTCAAATTAAGTATTGTATTTACTGGACTAGAAACTAATTTTATCTGGATCAGTTCAATAAGTATCACCCACAGTGAAGGCGAAATAACATTAGTGTTCACACTTCCTGGGGAAAGTGAGGGTGGCACCCAGAATCCTGCACCAAAGCGAGGCAAGCCAGGAGCAGGCCACACACGGCAATTCTATTTCACAGCCCTCCTGCAGAGCTGCATGGAGAAATCCATGCTGTTTCCCTAAAATGTTCGAAGCGCAATTGATTGTATCTTAAAATAGGACCACAGCCCAGCACTGGGACTAGTAATGGGAAACTGTTTCTCTGGGGGCTTTGTGTCTTTCAGTTCACAAAGAATTAGCAGTTACATGAACTCCTTTGGAAGCCTCAGTTTCCCTGTTTGTATTCATAATTAAAAATACCCATCTCTGTGGCTGTCTCTAGATTCCCACTGCTTTGTCATGGGAAAGAATTGACAGTTGCTTGGTAACCTTCTGAGGGTTCTGACTCTTCCAGAGGTGCTGTCCTGTCTCACCCTTGACACACTCTTGTTCAGTGACTTTTATTGAAAGAATTTAAGACCCAGTTTTTTTTTTTCAAAGATGTGACTAAGTGTTCTTAGAGAAATGGACATGAATTAGAGAACAGGAAAAGACTGACTAGAAGGAGAAGACAAAGGAGAGACCAGAGGATGGATGGCTTACTCTTTCTGTGAGCTTTCAGGTACTATAGCAAATACCCAGGATCATCAATTTACAAAAAGAAGACATTTACTTTGACTGACAGTTTTTCCTTTTCATTTGTGGCAAAGCAGCACATCATAGCAAGAGGGTATCTTGAAGCAAAATAGGGGACTAAAGATTTTGGCCTCTGGAGGGACAGTTAAGATCCAAATATAGTTTCAATCAAAACGAATAAGGAGGCCCACCTCTCACAAGGAAGTCCTGAGGCTCAGTTTTAAGAGGTTTGTTTACATATAGACACACACAGACACACACACACACACACATACACACACACACATACACAGAGACACAGACACACACACACACTCACACACATACACAGAGACACAGACACACAGACACATACACAGACACAAAAGCAAACACACAGACATGTACTCACAGACATACACAGAGACACACAGAGATACAGACACACACAGACACAGACACACTGACACACATACACACACTGACACACATAATACACAAACACCCAGACATACACAGACATGTACTCACAGACATACACATAGACACAGACACACACACACAGAGACACAGACACACACATACACAAACACACAGACACACACAGACATGTACTCATAGACATACACACAGACACACACAAAGACACACAGACACACACATACACAAACACACAGACACACACAGACATGTACTCATAGACATACACACAAAGACACACACAGAGAGACACAGACACACACAGTACACAAACACACAGACACACACAGACATGTAGTCGTAGACATACACACAGACATAGACACACAAACACACACACAAAGACACACACACAGACACACACATACACAAACACACAGACACACACAGGCATGTACTCATAGACATACACACAAAGACACACACAGAGAGACACAGACACACACAGTACACAAACACACAGACACACACAGACATGTACTCATAGACATACACACAGACATAGACACACAAACACACACACAAAGACACACACACACACACACACACACACACACACACACACACACACACACAGAGCTACTTACTCTGTTTCTCCAAATTGGAACCCAATCTTCCTTACAGTCAAAACATTTCCCCTCTCTGTTTCTTGTCCCCTGCCACCTAGCTTAGAGAATAAGATTGAGTTCATGTCTGAATCGATTTCAACTCTAGGATAAAGACATAGGAACAATTATGACTGACAGTAGAGTTCAAGTGCTGAGAAGTGACATGAAGACAAATCCGAAGGAGAATGGAGAATTAAAGTCACCGGGACAGAAATCTTGCAAAGGGGAATGGGTTTTCTGAGGGTTTGTGCTGGGTGCTTGAACCAACCTAAGAAGGGAGACACACAAAATGGGGGAAGTAAACACAGCACAAAGGCAGAGATTTCTGTGAGCACTTCACTCTTGCAGTAAGGACCTCCATTACTGCTGCAAACGGTGATGATTTCCTTGCAAGGCTTTCTTTGTATATCAGACACACATGGGGAATTTTCTAAGTGATACATATCACTGTTTTAAGATCTTAACATACTCTGCTGTGTCCTCAGACTTTGGCGTTAGTGATGGCAAATCCTGGTTGTCAACTTGACCCATCTGAAATCACCCAAAGCACTAACTGCTGGGAACTCCTGGGAGGGATTATCTTGATCAGGTTATTTGAAGTGGGAAGACCTACCCTCAATATGGGAGGTGCTTTTCCAGATGGAAAGATGTGACTGATGGATGCCTTGCCCATTGAACTTTGCTCTCTTCCTACTTACTCTCACTCCCATGGGCAAATTCATCAGTCCTGTTGCTGTGGAATTCATTCACCAATGCTAGAACCATTTCTCTCTCTCTCTCTCTCTCTCTCTCTCTCTCTCTCTCTCTCTCTCTCTCTCTCTCTCTCTCTGTGACTTATAAATAAACTGAAGCTTTGGAGTTCTTCAGGAACCTTCCAAGCCTTCAGTGCCAGATTCAGACTTCTGAGTTATGCAGCTTTGTGGGCTAAGCAATTGATTCTTGGTCTCTCCAGTGTGAGATAGCCATTGTTGGACCAACCAGAACATATCCGGTAAGCTGATCTAATAAATTTCCCATATATCATATATTACTGTATATTACATAATCATTTCTGTTCCCTTAGGAATCCCCAGTACAGGACTCAATTTATGATTTGCACTGTAAAATACAAAGGCGTTTCTTTGTTCTTCATGGTTGTTGGGGATCAAGGACCACCCACTAGGAAACATCTTTCTGAACATTTTGTAGTACTAGACTGAAAAAAGAAAAGCAAATCTGAGGAATTTGGCAGAGGTCTAAAGAGACTGAGCAATTTGATGGCTGCAAAGAAATAAATTAAAATATGACATCAAACAAATGAAAAAAAAATGGATAGTCAGTGGAAGGAAATTCAGATCATTTTCTAGAAGACAAAGAGCGATGGGGCCTGAATACCAGAACCCAAAAACAGTTCTCAAGATGAGAAAACAGAGGCAGAAAAGAAGGAGGCCTTCTCTTTACAAGAACATGGAAGCAATGGGGCAGTTGGGTGAAGACAAAAAAAAGAAAGCAGAAATATTAGAAAATAGTGGGCAGATGAGGGAAACTGGCACAGTAAGGCACACACCAATCAAGAACAGAAGGACAACTCAAGAACATTAGACAGGATCAGCAGTGGTCTTCATCATCGCTGAGGAGGAACACATGATTGTGGTAGACCTAGTGGGCTGTATCTTGCGATGAGATGGAGTATAAGATGCAAAGCAGGAAAGACAATGGGCTATTGGCCTGTTGTATCTAATCAACTTTTGTTCAAAGGCTCTTTTTCATTCTTATTAGCATTTAAAGAGGCGAGTAAAGGAGGTAGTCTGTTTGCAAATAAAAGCAATGCCCAGAAAGTCTAGGGACCAGAGGGTTAGCTCTGGTTGGTACAGGGCTGACTAAACCTGTAGCAGTTCATTTGTTATAGAAGGCCAAGAACTGAAATAGAGACAGAATGTACAAAGCCTGAGGTAAGTGCAAAAGCTCTTAATTTCTGCTTTCTGTAGGTAGGGTTGGGGCTGAAGCATATATAGGAAAGAGCAGACAAAAATAAACACCACTGAATAAGCCAACTGGAGATGGGGCTAACTGGTCTACCTCATCTCACACCAGAATCTTAGGCTTATCTTTCTTCTTTCCTGGGTCTCAGTTTTCTAATCAGAAAAATAGACCTAGCCACATTTTTCCTAGTGCCTCAGATAGGCTGGCATATGGTCAATGCTTTGACATGGTAAGCCTATGAACACATGCAAATTATATGACGCATTTTTCAGTGGAAATGTGTTTGTTTTTGGAACCCTCCAGTCTCCAGTGGAAGGACCACTTATTTAATTAGTCATCTCTGAGCCCTACAACACTGGATTTATCTGTAGGTAGTACTGACTATTCAACAGATACAAATCAATAGATACATACGAAGGGTCTACCATATGCCAGGCATGGTGTCGAGCATTTAGACTCAAAGATGCTCTGAATAGTACTTTCTTTTTTTCTTTTTTTTTTCTTTTTTCTATTTTTCGGAGCTGGGGACCGAACCCAGGGCCTTGCGCTTGCTATGCAAGCGCTCTACCACTGAGCTAAATCCCCAACCCCTGAATAGTACTTTCAATTTGTTGGAGTTCACAGGCTAGATAAAAAATAAGTTAACAATTAGTGATGCTTTGGTACAAAAGTCTTCATAGAATGTGGTGGAAAGATGGAAGAGTGGGGACAAGAAGGCTGAGGCAGAACCCAGGGCACATCTGCTACAGGATCAGTAAGAGATGGTCCCTAAGAGAGCGTGAGGGAGACTGAGCTTGTCATAGGCATGTGACAAGGTAGGAAACAGAAAACATGTGACAAGTTAGGAAACAGAAAGACAGCTTCTAGCTTGAAGGGGCTCGAGACCCCATATGTACAACAATGCCAAGCAACCAGAGCTTCCAGGGACTAAGCCACTACCTAAAGACTATACATGGACTGACCCTGGACTCTGAACTCATAGGTAGCAATGAATATCCTAGTAAGAGCACCAGTGGAAGGGGAAGCCCTGGGTCCTGCTAAGACTGAACCCCCAGTGAACTAGATTGTTGGGGGGAGGGCGGCAAGGGGGGGGAGGATGGGGAGGGGAACACCCATAAAGAAGGGGAGGGGGGAGGGGGATGTTTGCCTGGAAACCGGGAAAGGGAATAACACTCGAAATGTAAATAAGAAATACTCAAGTTAATTAAAAAAAAAAATTTATTTTACAGGAAAGCTGAGAATGCATAGATGTTATATAGTTCTTAGGTCACTATTTAAGATAGGATTAAAAAATAAAACAGGATTATAAATTAAAAAAAAAAAGAAAGACAGCTTCTGTGTGTGAAGCCTGAGTTAAGGACAACACAGGGAAAGATAAAGGGTGACACATGATGTGTTGGTGGATGTCAAAACCACTGGAGGAATTTGGGACACAAGGAAACCACTGGAGTTTGAACATGTTATAGCTTACCTGGGATAAGTCACACTCAATTATGGCAACTTGTCCTCTTTCCATAGAAAGGGCTTGCTAATTTGGTAATGGTTTTTTGAGTTTCTTTACTGTTACAGTCTGTTTGGGGTATTAAGATGGTGTGGGCCTCATAGAATAAGTTGGAAATGCCCTTCCCAGGTATGAATTTTATGTTATTTCTTGTAACAGGCTAACTCAAATTTAGCAGCTTCAAACAATGAAAGCGAGCTAGATGTTATGGCATGTGTCTATAATCTCAGTACTGGGTTAGGCTAAAGAAGGAGGACAGCTAGTTCTAGACCAGCCTAGAGTATACTCTGAGTTCAGCTCACTCTAGCGTAAGCTTGAGTTCTGACTGGAATTACTGAGACATTGCCTCAAAAATTCAAACTCTCAAGCCACCGGTACCACCATCACCATCACCACCACCACCACCAGTACCACCATCACCACCAGTACCACCATCGCCACCCCCACCCACACCAGCACCATCACTATCACTATCACCACCACCATCACCAGCACCAGCACCACCATCACCATCACCATCACCACCACCACCACCAGTACCCCCACCACCACCCCCACCCACACCAGCACCATCACTATCACCACTACCATCACCACCACCACCACCACCACCACCACCACCACCACCACAATCACTACTGCCACTGACTGAAACAGTAAATCATGTCATCTCAAAGTTCTTGGGGTTCCATGATTTATCCTTAGTAAGATAATAGCATTAGCAGAGTGGAGCTTCTTCTCAGAGCTCTGGGAAGAATTCATTCCTCAACTTCTCCAGCTTCCAGAGGCTGGCTCAGTCCTTCCACCCCTTGCCCAGTCCTTCATCTTACTGTGTATAAAAGCCAGCCACTTAGGACTCTCAGCATTTCTCTCATTCTGCTCTCCGCTTTCCTTTCAGTTAAGTGGACCTTGGTCGTTGGGTTCACCTGGGTAACACGGGATCCTTTGTCATTGGCGACATTTGCAAACTCCCCCTTCCCATGCAAGGCAACACGTTCATAGCTTCAAGGAATCTCAACATGGACATCCAGAAGGGACAATTACTTGGCCTGTTATAATAATTTTTGATTTTTGAAAGTGTCTGTATTGTATAGACCTCATAGCACCTGCCAGTAAAGTCACTAGACCTGGAGTTTTCCTTCTGGAAACTTTTGTTTCAAATGTGATTTCTTCAATAGCTATAGGATTTAACAAAACAATTTTAGTTTGAGACAGGGTCTTGTTAAATTGTCTGAGCTACCGGCTACCAGCTGTCCTTTTTCTCCAGCCTCCTGATTAGCTGGAATTACAAGTGTACACTGTCTTACCCAGCTGCACTTAAAAAACATCGTTTATGCCTCTCTTTTCCGTGCTAATTATTTTTGCTACCCATTTTGCCAGGCAAGGTTATACTTATTGTAGGTGCATAATGTGCTTGTTTAGTAATTTTACCATCCACACCATTTCCATGTCTGTCTCCACTGATTGACATTTTCCTTGTGGGTCACCCACTTTAGTTTGTATGCCTGGTAAGTTTTCACTGGATGCCGAGTACTTTACACTTCATGCTCTTGGGTGCTGAAGCTTTGTAGGCCTTTAAGTGTATACCTTTAAATGTTCCAGTGCTGTGATCTAAGCAACAGTCAGGGATCAAATACTGCAAGCCTTCTGAGGCTTTCTTTTGAATTTGGTTAAGGGAGACCAGTCAATATTGTACATAGGGCTAATTTGACAGTGTTCTCTTGGATAGCGTTTCTTACTCCTGATGCTTTGCAGGGTTCTCTGCTCTAAGTTTTGGGAATATTAATGAGTCCCAGCCCTGGGTAAGCTTCAAGAATTCTTTATCCTGTTTGGGTTCTTCTCCTGCCTCAGGTAGTTTTCTTGCATAGGATCTCAACCAGAGCAGTGCCCACTCTGTATCCCTGGATTCCATGTCTGCAGATTTGTCCATTCTTGGATTGAGCATATTCTTAAGAAGTTGTGTTTATACTAAATTCTACAGTGATATTTTTCTCCCCTTTTATTCCTCCCTAAACAAGTTCAGCATAACCCTGATTCACATAACATTTGTGTTGTAGTATGTATAAGTAACTTAGAAATGAGTTGAGTATTTCAAAGCATGTGTGTAGGGTACACTCAAGTGAACTATGCTATTTTGCATCCTTAGATGTTTGTTTTTGTGGGACTTCCTGAAACCAATTCACTTTGGAGATCAAGGAGTGACTCTGTTGAGCCACACATTGAAGGGAAGTGCTTTGTAGATCACTATTGCTCTCTCACCGAGCAAGTTGTATTTGTCACCTACCACTATAGCAACAAATTTGAGGCCTCAATTCTTTTTAGTGCTTCAGAGGTTCAGTGCATGGTATTTTGGTGCCATTGCTTTTGGGCCTGGAGCAAGGCAGAGCATCATGGAGGGAGAGTGTCATTGAGCAAAGACACTCAGTCCAAGGTGGCTGGGAAGTGGAGAGAAAGAGAAAAAGAGGTTGAGTGAGGTTCCAATGTCCACTTCATAAGAACAGACCTGTGAGGAACATTCTAGATGCAAACTCTACCATCTATTCTCGCTGATTATTTGCTCAGTGAAATCTAGCTGGTTTGTGCTTTCTAAGCATACACTTTTGGCTCTTCAGTTCAGGTAAATTCCTTTTCCTGGGAAATCTTTTCTGTTGTAATTATAATAAACTTTGCAGGCCTGGATCTGGCACTTGTTTATTTACTTATCTATCTATCTATCTATCTATCTATCTATCTATCTATCTATCTATCTATCTATCTATCTATCCTACGATGCCTGAAAATTTTTTCAGTAGACTGTGTTCATGTTTTCTTTTTTTTGTTTGTTTGCATAAGGGTGATAATTTGAATCATCTTTATTTCACCTTCTTGGAAGTAATAGCAGATAGAAAATAGCTAAGGGGGTCCGTGGAAGTGGGAGAGCTGGCCTTGTCCTTAACCTGCTGCAGCCGTTGGGAGAATGGGCCCTGCACCTCAGCTGGGGAGCACAGTAGAGCTGACCCTGGTGGCAGAGGCACAGAGCTGGCCCTTGCTGGCTGCAACATTGGGTCGGCTAGCCAGGACAGTGCAGGAGAGCACGTGCTGGTGGTGTGGATGTGGGACAGCTGGTTGGCTGACCAAGTCAGCTACCACCAAGGCCCAAGGCTTTGTGTTGGTCTACCCCAACATCAACCCTGTCTATGAACTGCTATGGCACATGAAGAAAAGGGTCCTGCAGACCCAAAGCTGCAGGATCTTCATGACACAGAGCAACAAAAGAGTATGAAAAGAGTCTGTGAGGATCCAGTATGGATGATATAGCAGAAGCCAGAGGCCTCAAACCAGACCAATGAGTCATTGCAGTGAACATTTGCAAGTAAAGATGTGTAGACAAAAGTGTGGGTCACACTGTGACACACTACAGCTTCCATGATGAAAATTTTGTTTTGTTTTCATTTTTTATTTTTTATTTTATTTTGAGGGAGAGGTTGTGAGGGTGGGAGGAGGATACGAAGGGATGTGGAGGTGAATGGGATTGGGGTGCATGATGTGAAATTCACAAAGAATCAATAAAAAGTTAAGGAAAAATCTTAGGATGAGATTACTAAGATACTACATTTCAAACGTATCTCAAATTCAAAGGAACAATACCATGGCTGCAAAAAATGAAACTACAGAAGCTTAGAGTAGGTAGGGAATATTATTGTAACAATACCCTCAAATTGCCTAAACTTTGCCTAGTCACATGTCAGACCTGTATATGGGTCCTGTTGAAAGCTTGTATAGAGCTGGATGGGGAAGTCTTAGCTACACCAGAATCTGGGATTCTGATCTTACTCATAGGGAACCAAATGTTCATGGGAATCTGGCCATAGTGTACTTGTCTGGTTTCCTTGAAGACTGTTTCTCCTCATGTTTCCAGGGAAACAGGCCTGAGCTCATGGGGCCTTTTCACACCTAAACATTAACCCATGACTGAGACATGAAGCCATTTTGTCATAGCTCACATATGCCTCTTAGGATGATGCTTAATTCTGCAGCAAAATGATTTTTTTCCTTAGGATAATTCAGATTTTTCTAGAATGGAGAGAATCTGAAGATAAGGAATAAGGGCCAGGAGCCTTCCTGTGTTGCACAGTGACTGGAAGTCCAATGGGCTGAGTGTTCCTGATGACTACCCTCAGGGTGGGGTGGATGGAAATGGTTATCAGGAGAAAGAGTCTCTCTCCCATGCCTGCAATCTTCATTTCTAAGAGTCTGGCCAATTGGCCTATCTCTCCTTGGGCCTTGCATCATTTCCTTTGTGGCTTCCTTTTACTGAGGCAGAGTCTGTAGCAGCTAACTGAAAGGTGTAGCCAGGGTGGTCCTGCTGCAACTGCCAAGCAAGCTCTCACCTCCCCGAGTGACCACGAAGGTCTTCCTGTCAGGGCAAACTGTAATTGCTTCTGTAACAATGACAGATTGCTGTCATGATCACAGACTCCAGGTGTCATCTCCGTGAACATGACACGGGATGATACAAGCACAGATGTGTCCAATACTTCTGCTCAATTGACTGTAATGCCAAATATAGGTCAGAGCACTCATAGGCATTCAGTCAGTCCTCACTGAACATATAAGTGGAGAGCTTCATAATTGCCATGGCCTTGCAGAGGGCCACAGTCACAGAGGTTGTACTGGCTGTGTGTACCAACAATGTTCCACACAAAATCAAAAATACTTCACATGCCACAGTGAATTCTCCAATATGGGGAGAATTATCCTATGAAAAGCACAAAGTTGTAAGGTTTTCAATTATCCCAGCTCCCAAGTTATAGGAACTAGATTTCTTAGTGCCTCCTTCTTCTTCCACAGTGGCTCTCTCAAGCAATATTTGTTTCCCTATTTATGGGACGTTTCCTGCCCATGTGAATCTCACCTTCTTAAGGAAAGAGCTAGGTGTTGTGTTTTTACCTTCTGGACATATCTATAAATTCAAGTTTTAATAATTACATGCACTGATGGGAGAGTTTGGTGGGAAGAAAGGCAAGGGAAGAAATAAGGACTGTAGACAATCTTCTGATGTGTGATGCTTGAGTAACAGAGACAGAATTTGAGGCTCCCAGGGCCTAACATCAGTGGTATGACTTGGCCCAAGTCATACCTGGCCATGATGCTTCTAATCCTGGCCTTCTGGGTAATTTTCCTTTCCTGACTGAAGTAGCCAGAAAGTTCTGCTGTTCAGAACTGAGGATCTGGCAGATACAACTCTCAACAGTCTATTGTTAAGGGCTAATGCTTCCTGTGTATGTGGGTGCAAATTGAACTCATTTCTACTCTGACTGAAAGTAAAATTTGTGAGGAATAGCTGGGTCAAAAGGAACAAACAGGTCCCAAACCTGCATATCTAGGAGTGAGTGGGAACCTGACTCCTCTGCTGTCTAGAAAGACGTCCATTAGCTTGTTCCTTGGCTTTGCCATCTCTTTTTCTCTAAGGTCACCTGTATGCTGAGGCCTGAGATTTATGATCTTCCAAAATCCCTTTCTCTCATCTCAGTCATCAATTTGTTGAATTTCACTTCATCACTCTTGTGTAAATGCTTCGCCCTTTCCCCTTCCCCACAGTTGCTGCTCTGACGTTGTATTTGTCTTTTGGTTTAGCTTCCTGCCCTCAGCCCCAACAGATTTTGGGCCATTTTCCAGGTTGTCCAATTTTATAATGTCCTTTCCTTATTCGTGTGGCTCAAATAAATTCAGGTATTTGAATACTTGGTTTCTATGTACTTGACTATTTGGTTCCCAGTTGGTGAACCTGTTTGGGAAGGATTAATAGGTATGGCCCTGTTGGAGGAATGTGTCACTGAGAGTGGGCTTTGAGGTTTTAAAAGCCTATACCATTACTAGATCTCTCTCTCCCTCCCTCCCCCCTCTTTTCCTCCTCCTCTCTCTCCAAGTTGTTTTGCTTGTAGTGTCTTCACTGCAACAGAAAATTAACTAGGACATCCACCCAAGATGAAATTCTTCCATGGCAAATAAGTGCCCAAGCTCTATTGTGATCTTGAACACTATGAACGTTTTCAACCAATTCCCTACTCCCTCCTCATTTCCTGTGTCCTATCACCCACCAACCTCTAAACACCAGGATCATATCACTGCCTCATAGGACTGTCTCTTCTTGAGAGGTCCTGTATGAGCTCATGCATTTGGTCCTGAATGACATTATGCATTTGGCACATTCTTACTCATTCTTCAAGACTTTGTAAGACCACCACCAACTCAGGGTTGGGGATTTAGCTCAGTGGTAGAGTGCTTGCCTAGGAAGCGCAAGGCCCTGGGTTCGGTCCCCAGCTCCGAAAAAAAAAAAAGAACCAAGACTACCACCAACTCTGGGAAAATGCTCTTTCAATGTTGGACTTCTCTTTGTGTTCCCAAAGCACCTTTCTCTAATATTGCAATTCCGTGTTGATGTGGTTAGTCTTTACACATATATCTTCTCAGTGGAGATAGAACAAGTGAGAGAGGGCCAGAGTCCTTTTCACCTTTGTGTCCCTGACTTGAGATCTTTATAGGTGCTTATGAAGTAAATCAATAACACAAGCCATGGCAGGAAAGAACCATAAAAGCATTGGCAACTTTCATCCCCCAATGGAAACTGTTATTAAAGATTCATTATGTGCACACATGTTTTCCCAGATGTATGTATGTGCACCACATGCATACCTGGTGCCCAAGGAGGCCAGAAGAGGGCATGTGATCCCTTAGAACTGGAGTTACAGACATGTATTAGCTGTCATGTATGTGCTGGGGACTGAACCCAGGCAAGTGTTCTTAACCACTGAACCATTTCTGTTGCCCCTAGAGACTGATATTAAAGACACAGGATTAGTCGTGTTATTAGCCATAGCTATCCCTTCTCTCATGAGTCACTAGTCTTTCTACACAGGCAGCCTAGATGAAGACCCAGAGAAGGAAAGAAAGAACCTGCTCCTTTACACACAGAAGGTCTCTGTAATAGTAATCAACGCAGAGGTCACTAAGAGTTAGGGAGTAACTAACAGCTCAGAGTTGGCATCTAATGAAACGATGTTTCCCCCTTTTCCTATGCAAGCAACGATCTTAAGTTGAGGATGTTCAAAATGGCTGGAAACAGAGGGAGGCATTTCAGACACCAAGGATATTTAAAAAGCTCTGCAACTTGTGGGTGGCCTTCATTGCTATCATTAACTAGGATGGCAGAGGCGAGCTTTTGCCAACCCCTGCCGGCCAAAGAGAGGCGCAGAACTGAAGGCAGGCCTCAGGCCTCCTTTCACGCAGACACACAAATCTCTTATATGAAAGGAAATTACACTTGGAAAGCAAACATATTTAAAAGGAAGCAGGTAATCATTCACATTCCAAAAAATACCTTTCTCTGTACAAAAGGATCTCCCACAGGGCATTTTAAAATGGGAAATACCTTGGGAGGGCTTAAAATACCATTGAGTTTATAAGGAATCGATTAAGAACTAATTCTTTTAGAAACTAATCTATTGCACAATGGGGGCACCTTCGAACAGCAGCAGCTCCAGTCTTTGCTTTGTTCTCAACATTTTTGTTGTTAGAGACCTCTACAAAGTAATAATGTGCAAAGCGAAGTGCATAGTTAGTCAAGAGATTGGGGCTTTGAATTGGCTTTTGGCCATGCTGCCTGTGTCCAGGAAAACATCAACCTATGTTCATAGTTGGAACTGGGGGCCAGCAACCTTAAGGGTAAGTAACAAAAAATTGAGACAAGTGTGCAGTAGCCTGTAATGTAGTCACCTACATTATTACACACACACACACACACACACACACACACACACACACACACACACACACACATTTTCCAGGACGGCCATAACAAATGACCACAAGTTGGCTGGCTTACACATGTAGACAGTAGACATCCTAGGCTAACAAACTGACAACTGAGTCACGCCTCCCTTGTTGGCAATCCTTGGTGTTCCTTGGCTTCTTTTGTTGGGTCACCCCAGCCTCTACATCATCATATGTTATTCCCTTTGTGTGCACCTCTGTATGACACTCGATTAACTAATTGTATTCACTAATTGTTCCCAAGGAGGCTCACATTCTGAACTACTGGGGTTAGAACTCGAACATCCATGTTTGGAAGCAGACACAACTCACACTAACAGTTTGCTGTTGGTCTGGCCTTAAGTCACTGGAATGATTTGTTGTTGTCATTCAAGATTTTGGTTTTCTTGGCTGAGATGTTATTAAATGAAATTGGTTTTTATAGAAATAACAAGCCACAAAGAGAAGCCCTTGTATATAGAAACTAAGGCAAAGAGGAAGCTTTAATAGAATAAAAACTGGGCAGCAACTTGGATAGTAGCTCCAGTGGGGCGTGTGTGTGTGTGTGTGTGTGTGTGTGTGTGTGTGTGTCCGCAATACCTCGCTATCTTTATTTTTCTTTAGGGGGAAAGTGTACTGTATTCAGGTGAGTGTTGGTCACATTGTCTATTGTGTGACAATATTCCTATGGAGATGTAAACAAACATGTACTCATCCCCTATAGGGAATCAAGGACAGACCAGTCAGGATGCTATCACAGTACACCCTGATGTTGTACCGATTCAATGGGTTTTATTGGAGTTACTTAAAATATATGGGTGAGGGGTCACATTGTAAGAGCATAAATGACTCAGAGAGCCACAGCACCAAAAGCCCACCCCGGCATGTGACAGCTAATGAAAGCTGGAAACCAAGAATTCATTGCATGAACTGCAGGCAGCTCACCAGACTGCCTCTTTCAGGGATCTCCGATTACCCAAGCTTTTCTCAGGTACTGGGGCTGATCTCTGCTCCTTCCAGACAGCCCAGCTGACCCCTGCTTCTTCTAGGTCTACCAGTTGGCCCTTGAGTCTTCCAGATAACCAGGTTAATCTCTGCTTCTTCCAGGAAGCTGGGTTGCTCTTTAGGCAGGTCCACTTGTCTGAGAGTCTTCTAGGCAGTTCAGTTTGTTCGAGATGGTCTTGTAGCAATCCTTGCTGTTTATACTGGGGAGGTAGGAGCCGAGTGAATCTAGTCAGTTTCAGCGGTTTCCTGAAGCCTCCGAGTTGTTTACTTTCTCAGTTTAATGAGTTTCCCTCGGAGATGGAGGGCTCTGTCTCAGGCAATTGCTATACAGCATCTTTGCCAGGTAGAGGAGTATAGGGAGGCAAGGAGCTGGTATAGCACAATTCATTCTTTGAAGGGAGATTTCTCACATCCTGTGGAGGCATGCTTCAGTCAGATGGAGCCAGTGTTCTGCTCAACCAGTCACAGGAGCAGAGAATCAGTCACTTCTTTCCAAGTAAGGCTTCTTACCTACTCCAAAGACTGCTGACTGCTGCTGCTGGCCTGAAGACAATGCTACTATTGGATAGCTGGAGGTTTTAAGATCAGAGGCCTGAAGAAGACTTTGGGGGATGTGAGTGTTCTCACTATGGTTCCTATACAGTGATCCTGGGATATTGTAGCATATTGGTTGTAGTAAGGAGCCTGTTCGTTTTCGTCTCTCCGTGCCCATTGCATTTGATAACCTGGTCAAGTCACTTGAAAATGTGATTTTTGTCTTCTTACTGCTCTTGCAGCCTCTGCCCACGACTATCAAGTTATCAAGCTCGGAAGGCAGTTGGAGGAAGAGACACTTCAAGCAGAGGCAACTGGCTGAGTCATGCTTACTTCATTACCCCATCATGGCTGACTCTCAGCTAATCATAGATACCTGGGAGAACCCAGCTGATAATAGCAGAGCTTAGCTTGGGTGAGCAGAATGGCCCAGTTAAGCCCAGCAAACACTGCAGAACCTCAAATTTGTGAGCCTATATATATTTTGTGGAGGTTTGGAGTCTATATATATTTGTGTGTGGTTGCTTCTTTGTAAGCCATTTGGTTTTGGGGTGGCTTGTCACATATTAAAAGCTTTTCAATGTTGGTATTTCCCAAGGTTTCATTTTTTCCCCCCTAGAACCTGGTACGACTGACAAGAGCATGTGTGTTATGGGTTTTAGGGTCAGTTTTCTTACCTTGACATGATATTGATCACCAGTTTTGGATTTCTGTTCCTGGAAAGCACAGGCTTTGGAGTTAATTAAATGTGTGTGTGTGTGTGTGTGTGTGTGTGTGTGTGTGTGTATTATTCACTCAAATGAAACTCACAGTGTCATCTCACAATGAAAGTGCACGTCTCTCCTGACTTAGTCTGTGGATATTTTGTAACTCACACATCTGTGATCAACTGCAAAGAGGGCCGAGTATTGGCTAAACTTAGCCGGCTCAGCTGAGATGGCTTGTTTCAACACCGTGTGACAATTCATCTTTCAGAAAATTGGTTTGAACTTGATTGTGCTTACATATATCCATGAAGAGATCCAGGCATTGTGTTGGTTAACTTTATGTTGTCAACTTGATTGGATCACAGAATGTCCAGGTATCTGATTAAATATTATTTCTGTGGGCAAGAGGTCACATTGTAAAAGCATAAATGACTCAGTAGCTGCACCACAAAAGCCCGCTCCAGCATGTGACAGCTAATGAAAGCTGTGGGCATGTGCCGTGAAGAGACCAGAAAAAAAGAAAGAAGGAAGGAAGATTGCCATGCTGAGGAAAAAGTCTACCCTCCCCAAAATGCAATAGTCTTGTCTAACCCACTGAGGGCTTGAGTAGAAGAAAAGGGTAGAGAAATGGACGACTCTCTGGCTTGGGCTGGAGCATCAGTCTTCTCTCCACAACTCTCTGGCTCTCGGGGAATTAAACTGTATCACCAGCATTGTTGGGTCCCCAGCTTACAGAGAGCATCAGGTCTTAAGACTCTCCAATCCTTGTCACTCTGTGAGCCAAAATTGCACAACAAATCTGCCTATATGTGTATATTATGTTTATGGCTTATGGGTGTGTGCATATACTTATATGTAGATTTTTATATATGTACATACATCCTATTCCATGTTTCTGTGGAACTCTAATGCATGGGCCCAGGCTCCTTCCTTTAAGTCTTCCACTGTGTCTTCTGCATTGATCCCTGAGACACAGAAAGAAGGTAAGGACCATCTGGTGGGAGTTGCTGAGGGTAGCATTAATGACTTTGTCCTCATTTCATTGGTGATAGTCAGTCCAGATGCAAGGGAGTTAAGACCATGATCTAGCAGTGTGTCTAGGAGAGAGAGAGAGAGAGAGAGAGAGAGAGAGAGAGAGAGAGAGAGAGAGAGAGAGAGAAGAGAATATATTGGTGGGAAACCAGGCAACCATGCGCTCACCCAATACTTGGGTAACTCACCTAACCTGTCTGGACTTACTTAACTCTCTGACAAAGCAGGGGACATGAATGCACCAGAGATGATGGCGGTGAGAACTGAATGAGATTCTTCCTGCAAAGTGCCTCACATGGGACCTGGTCCAGGAGAAGTGGTAAAAAAGGCTTGTATTTATTTTGATTATTATACAAAAGCAAGGTTATCTGAAGAGGTGAGGCTCAGGGAGACAGGTGAGTTGTACAAGCTGTGACTGAGAGAACTCACTCCAATCTGTCTCCTTATTTTGACGTACAGCCATCTACTCTGGGGCCTCTCAGTCCCATCTCACTCTAAACTATGAAGCCAGCCTACATGTCCAACAATAGAAAGATGGACAAGGAAATGTGTTACATATGTACAATGCGCTTTTCTCAGTCATTATGAACTAAGTTATGATGCTGGCAGAAAGATGGATACCCCTGTAGATAATCATAGTAAATAGTCCAAAGCAAGTTTAGACACACACACACACACACACACACACACACACACACACACACACACACACACACACACACACACACACACACACACACAACACATACACACACACACACCACACACACACAACACACACAACACATACACACACACACACACACACACACCACACACACACAACACACACACAACACACACACACACACACACACACACACACACACACACAACACACACACAACACACAACACACACACACACACACACACACACACACACAACACACACAGACACACCATACACACAACACACACCACACATACCACACACACACACACATCTCACACACACCACACAACACACACACACATAACACACACATACCACACCACACACCACACACACACACACACATAACACACACACACTACACCACACACATACAACACACACACACCACACACACACCACACACACATACCACACAACACACCACACACAACACACACACACACACACGTCCTGTTGTGTGTGTGTGTGTGTGTTGTGGTGTGTGTGTGTGTGTGTGGTGTGTGTGTGTGTATCCCCATAGTTAAAGAGGAAGAACTTGTTAGTTTGAGGTGGAGTGAGAGAGACACGGGAGGAGTTGGAGGATGAAGAAAGACTGATAACAGAAATTATGTAACAACATTCATCTATGGAAGTCTCAAAAAAATAGAAGAGCTAAGTCTTAAAACTATTGGCAAATATTGTATATCATTTCCTGGTTCCTAGGTTTTTATATAAATACAGAAATCTCTCTCTCTCTCTCACACACACACATGAGATGGGAGTAGAAATAAAATTGTCTATGGGGAGGGGACAAAGGAAACTGACAAGAGGTGGCAGGGGCTGAGTGGAGGGGGGACAGAGGGTTGGAGGACACAATATACAGAACACATTATATGTAAGAGTATAATCTGGAGCAAACAATGAAATGATGAAAACTCATTAAAGAGTCATTGGGTCCTGGAGCCACTTGAGCATGATTTCCAGATTCTGTTTCCTTGATTTAAACTTGTGAGCATAAAGCAATGGGTCACACACACACACACACACACACACACACACACACACACACACACACACACACACACCAGGACTGAAGCCACCCAAGCATGTGCCATCGCCACAGCCTTGCTTATTTCCAGTTTCTGGTTTAAATATAGGAATACCTGGACCCACAAGTGATGGAAGACAGAAAGAAGCCTCTTTCCGATGACTTGAAGGAGGCTGCGTTGTTGTTACCAAGTTATTGGTAAGGAATCAAGCTCATTTTCATGTGCAGTGTCTGTTTGAAGCTTAAATAATGGGATTTCATTCCTTTGCTTGGTGGGTAGGTGATAATAAATCTCCTTAGGGTGTAAAATTGGGTGTGGTGTTTTGTCCTCTGTCCTAGTAGGACTTCCTTTCTACCGTGACTCAGGGGTCATCTAGGGGTATGATGTCATCCCAGGAAGAAGTCTGGTGAGGCAGCCCTCTGGAAACCCAGACCTCAGATCCAGACATTTGTCACGTCTTGGAACGCAAAGTCAGTTCAAAGGTGAGGTAAAGCAAAGCTTGATTCGAATGGGCCACACATAGGAGCACATGGTGGAATCCTGGACTCCTACCTTCCTGTGTTAACTATCTGCTTCCTGGCCCCTTCTTTCCTGCCATCAGCCCATAAGACCTTGTTAAGTTATCCTCTGATCTAATGAGAGCGTGTATTTCTGGGTGGATTCTCCATCCATTGCTGCTTTTCTAGCTGTCTCACATTTGTCCATTTTTATGTTAATGGCACCATTTTTATCCCCAGTCTCATTATTTTTTAAAATTCTATGCTTCACGCAGCACTCTCCTTTTATGTCTACCATGGGTTAGACTTAGATCTGTTCCCATTCATCCATCTCTATACTCCTGTCAGGTGAACATCTCAGACATCACGTTACCATGTCACTGGTCTCTGGAGCGGTGGCTTCCTGCTGCTGCTATTGTATCAAAGCTACCTTAAGGATGCTGGAATCGATAGTGTGGAGATGTCTAGCTTGCAACTAAAACTTTTTTCCTATGCCTAAGGTTATGCCTGAATTCCCTGGGAGAAACATATAAGTGGATCCAAAGGAGCTCCATTTTTCCATCACGCAGGGCCTCAACCAATATTTCTTGAAGCGAGAAAAGACATATGGATAGCATTGGAAGTTTGCACTGAACTGAGAGATGCACCTTAATGCTGCTGGTTGGAGCAACTGGATGTGTTCTTTTCAGAGATCTCATCTAAAGTAAAGTTGGAACTCTTGCTTTAACGGCGTAGAAAAGAATTTCAAAATAACTTGGCTGCTGAGATCAGTTAAGAGACTATTTTAGTTAGATTTAAGCTCAGTGTTGGAGGCAGGGTATAGGCAAAGGACATAGGATGGGGTCATAGAGTGAGCACAGGCTTTTCAATAGAGTTGCATTTAAATATCACACACACACACACACACACACACTGTACAGGTCTACAAGATGATGTGATAAAAAAAAAACATGATTGAAAAAGGTAAAGGAAGCCCTATTATCCACAGGCTGTAAGGAGTTTGAGGCATGTTTTGACTATAAACATGGTTCATAATTGTTTGTGAGATTCTCTTGATTCATAGCTAGCAGAGATGAGAGGTTTCTTTTTCAAATCACATTACCATAAGTTTCCTTATGTTTCTAAACTTGTTTTTATATCATAACAACCTCCTTTAAGCATTATGTTTTGCCCATAGTCACCCATGATTCTGGGCTTGTTTGTTTGTTTGTTTTTGGTTACCAGTAGCTGTACTGGTAAACTGTCCTAAAATTCAATGGCCGAAACTAAACATTTTATTGTTTTTGTATGGTTATGGTTGACCTAGCTCTGGCAGACGGTTTTTGTGCTGATCTCTTTAGAATTCCCTTGGGTAGGGGTGGTGGGTGGAGTCTTAGCTGGGATGTTGGATTGGCTGGCCCTGGCCTCTTTTTCTCTTAATATCAGTCTCAGGACCTTTCCCTCTTTGCATGGACTCTCATATCATCCTAAAGGGTAATCTTTCAATTGTGAAAGCCAGACTTCTTATACAGAAGCTCAACATCTGAAAAAAATGAAGGGAATGGAGGCTTTCAACTCTATAAACTCCCCAGTAGTCATCAGGTTGTCAATTCCTCCAGATTCTGCAATGCCATCACATAACATTCCAGGGGAAGTAGGAGAGGTGCCTCTGTGTAGTGGCAGATGTAGAGGTCGTGACCCATTGAAGCTGCCTTCATGATTCTTGTTCTTCCTATATGAAAAATTCCCTCACATCTGCAAGCCTTGTGCTTTATATAGAATTGGCTGGAAGTCTAGGATCATAATCCAATGTGGTTGAGACTCATGTGCCCAGGTTTGGAACAAGGATCAAGAAAGAGAATCATAGTTTGTTCTCCATTCATCCCATAGAGTAATGGAAGGGTCAGAAAACTATAGTTGTTCCTTGATCTGAAGAAGGAGGAGGAGGAAGAGGGGAGGAGAAGGAGAAGGAGGAGGAGGAGGAGGAGGAGGAGGAGGAGGAGGAGGAGGGGCAGAAACAGGAGCAGGAACAGGAGCAGGAGCAGGAGCAGGAGGAAAAGAAGAGGATGAAGAGGGAGAGGAGGAGGGGAAGGAAGAGGAAGAAAAGAGGAGAAGCAAGAGGAAGAAGAAGAGAGGAGGAGGAAGGAGGAAGAAAAGAGAAAAAGAGGAGGAGAAGTGAGGAGGAAGAGGAGTAGGAAGAGGAAGAGGAGAAGGAAGAGGAAGAAAAGGAAAGGAGGAGTAGGAGGAAGAAAAGAGAGGAGGAGAACAAAGAGGAGGAAGAGGAAGAAGAGAGGAGAAGAGGAGCAGGAGGAAAAAAAGGAGGAGGAAGAGGAGGAGAAGGAGGAAGAAGAAGAGGAGAAGAAGAGAAAGAATAGAAGAGAAGGAGGAAGAGGAAGAAGAAGAGGAAGGAGAGGAAGAAGAGGAAGAAGAGGAAGAGGAGGAGGGGGAGGAAGAGGAAGCAGCAGCAGCAGCCACCGCAGCAGCAGCAGCGGATTATAGCAATTCTGAACTTCAAACTGGCATAGGCCCCCGTTTCTTTCACTTAAGGCAAGAGACATTCCATGTTCAAACCTTGCTTTAGTTTTCTGGGATTGTTCTTTTCAGCTCTTGGTTTCAACCTCTGGACTTTGGGTCTTGTCTCTGAGTCATTCTTCCTGAACCTAAAGAATGGTAAGTGCTTATAAGAACATGACTCTAAGCCTCTTGCTCCATAGGAAGGATGAGGACAAACCCCAGTTAATCTCTCCTCAGTCATACTCTTGTATAGCTGCCTCAGCCATTGAGTCACAGGTTGACCCTGCGATCAGTGGAATATTCCAGAAGTCACAGCTCTAGGTCAAAAGCTTGAGAAGACCTGATAGCTTCTGACTGTGTGCTTTGGAATAACTTAACCCCCATGTGACATGTCTGTCTACCTCACTAAACAGGCTCCATGGGGTGTGAGATAGGGCTGCAAAATCATGAAGGAAAGTCACCATAGTCTCTAGAAAACTTCCCACCAACTGACTTCTGATGTCCATCACATGAGAGAAAGAACCATCAAAGAACATCCCATAGAGTACAGTCAGTAAGCATGTGGAATTATGGGAAAGAAAGTATTTCTTGTCTGAGGCTATTAATCTGGGATGTTTTGTTCTTTACCAACAGATGATCAAAACTTATGCATGTATTCATTCAAAGTTACTGTGCCTGATAGTGTTAGACCTGAGTGCATGCAAAATTCAATCACACAGACTCTGAACTCCATCCTGGTGCTATATGCTAGTGAGAAATTTTGGCAAATAGAATAATTTTAATTTTATATTTTATCATGGATAGATAATCATTTTGATGTGTTCTTGATTTGGTTTGTGAGAATTTTACTATTTTCCCATTGATATTCATAAGGGAAATTGGTCTGAAGTTCTCTTTCTTTGTTGGGTCTTTGTGTGGTTTAGGTATAAGCATAATTATGGCTTCAAAGAGTGAATTGGGTAGTTTTCCTTCTGTTTTTATTTTGTGGAATAGTTTGAAGAGTATTGGTATTAGGTCTTCTTTGAGGGTCTGATAGAATTCTGCACCAAACCCATCTGGTTCTGTGCTTTTTGTGGTTTGGGAGACTTTTAATGACTGCTTTTATTTTTTTCGGGTTATGGGACTGTTTAGATGGTTTATCTGATCCTGATTTAACTTTGGTACCTGGTATCTGTCTAGAAAATTATCCATTTCCTCTAGATTTTCCAGTTTTGTTGAGTATCAGCTTTTGTAGTAGGATCTGATGAGTTTTTGAATGTCCTCTCTTTCTGTTGTTATGTCTCCCTTTTCATTTCTAATTTTGTTAATTTGGATACTGTCTCTGTACCCTCTGGTTAGTCTGGCTAATGGTTTATCTACCTTGTTGATTTTCTTAAAGAACCAGCTCCTGGTTTTGTTGATTCTTTGTATAGTTCTTTTTGTTTCTACTTGCTTGATTTCAGCCCTGAGTTTGATTATTTCCTGCCATCTACTCCTCTTGAGTGTATTTACTTCTTTTTGTTCTAGAGCTTTCAGATGTGCTGTCAAGCTGCTAGTGTATGCTCTCTCCTGTTTCTTTTTGGAGGCACTCAGAGCTATGAGTTTTCCTTTTAGCACTGCTTTTATTGTGTCCCCTAAGTTTGGGTATGTTGTACTTTAATTTTCATTAAATTCTAAAAAGCCTTTAATTTATGTCTTTATTTTTTCCTTGATCAAGTTATCATTGAATAGAGCATTGTCCAAGTTCCATGTGTATGTGGGCTTTCTGTTGTTTTTGTTGTCATTGAAGACCAGCCGTAGTCTATGGTGACTTGATAGGATGCATGGGATTATTTCAATCTTGTTGTATCTGTGAGGCCTGTTTTGTGACTGATTATATGATCAATTTTGAAGAAGATACATGAAATGCTGAGAAGAAAGTATATTCTTTTGTTTTAGGATGGAATGCTCTATAGATATCTGTCAAATCCATTTGGTTTGTACCTTCTGTTAGTTTTACTGTGTCTCTGTTTAGTTTCTATTTCCATGATATGTCCATTGATTAGGGGTGTTGAAGTTTCCCACTATCATTGTGTGAGGTGCAATGTCTGCTTTGAGCTTTAGTAAATTTTCTTTTATGAATGTGGGTGCCCTTACAATTGAAGCATCGATGTTCAAAATTGAGAGTTCATCGTGGTAGATTTTTCCTTTGATGAGTATGAAGTGTCCTTCCTTATCTTTTTTGATAACTTTTGGTTGAAAGTCAATTTTATTCAATATCAGAATGGTTACTCCAGCTTGTTTCTTGGGACCATTTGCTTGGAATTTTTTTCCAGTCTTTTACTCTGAGATAGTTTCTCTCTTTGTCATTGAAGTGGGTTCTGAATGCAATAAAATGCTGGGTCCTCTTTGCATATCCAGTCTGTTAGTCTATGTCTTTTTATTGGGGAATTGTGTCCATTGATGTTAAGAGATATTAAGGAACAGCGATTGTTTTGCTTCCTATTATTTTTGTTGTTAGAGGTGGAATTATTTTTGTATGTCACTCTTCTTTTGAGCTAGTTGTAAGAAGAGTACTTTCTTGCTTTTTCTAGGGTGTAGTTTCCCTCCTTGTGTTGGAGTTTTCCATCTATTATCCTCTGTAGGGCTGGATTTGTGGAAAGATATTGTGTAAATTTGATTTTGTCCTGGAATATCTTGGTTTCTCCATCTATGGTAATTGAAAATTTTGCTGGGTATACTAGCCTGGGCTGGCATATGTATTCTTTTTGGTTATGTATGACATCTTGCCCAGGATCTTCTGGCTTTCATAGTCTCTGTTGAGAAGTCTGGTGTAATTCTGATAGGTTTGCCCTTATATATTACTTGACCTTTTCCCCTTACTGCTTTTAATATTCTTTCTTTGTTTTGTGCATTTGGTGTTTTGACTATTATGTGATGAGAGGAATTTCTTTTCTGGTCCAATCTATTTAGAGTTCTGTAGGCTTTTTGTGTGTTCATGGCCATCTTTCTTTAGGTTAGGGAAGTTTTCTTCTATGATTTTGTTGGAGATATTTACTGGCCCTTTAAGTTGGGAATCTTCACTCTCTTCTATACCTATTATCCTTAGGTTTGATCTTCTCATTGTGTCCTGGATTTCCTGGATGTTTTGGGTTAGGACCTTTTTGCCTTTGACATTTTCTTTGATAGTTGTGTCAATGTTTTCTAGGTATCTTTTGCCCCTGAGATTCTCTCTTCTATCTCTTGTATTATGTTGGTAATGCTTGCATCTATGACTCCTGATCTCTCTCCTAGGTTTTCTATCTCCAGGGTTGTCTCCCTTTGTGATTTTTTTATTGTTTCTATTTCCATTTTTAGATCTTGGATGGTTTTGTTCAATTCTTTCACCTGTTTGGTTGTGTTTTCCTGTAATTCTTTAAGGGATTTTTGTGTTTCCTCTTTAAGGGCTTCTACTTGTTTACTTGTGTTCTTTATTTCTTTAAGGGAGCTATTTATGTCCTTCTTAAAGTCCCCTATCATCATCATGAGATGTGATTTTTCAATCAGAATCTTGTTTTTCCAGTGTGTTGGGGTTTCCAGGGCTTGCTGTGGTGGGAGAACTGGGTTCTGATGATGCCAAGTAGGCTTGATTTCTGTTGCTTATGTTTTTGTACTTGCCTCTCGCCATCTGGTTATCTCCAGTGTTAGCTGATCTTGCTGTCTCTGACTGCGGCTTATTCCTCATGTAAGCTTGTGCATCAGTATTCCTGGGAGACCAGCTCTCACCAGGCAGAATTTTGGTACAGAGAGCTCTGCACAGGGTCAGCTCTGGGCATAGATGGAAACTGGAAGGCTAAAATTTTATATTTTAAATATAAAAGGTTTCTGCATGGAATGTATTTTTGGTGACTCTTTTTGTGAAAGGAATAATCACTGAGATTGGTTGAACTTTTTTTTTTAATTTCTTTTAAGTTTGGGTTTTAAAATATTAAAGTGCACCTGAGCTTTTGCAAATATAATTCAATTTAACAAATATTTTTGAGTGCTTACTATGTGCTTCCTTTTTACATATTTTTTTTAAGTCTGTGTCCTCAAGTGAGATTGGCTTGAGATCAGGAGCTGTTTTCCATCTGACGTCTATTAGCTTGCATGGGCATTATTGTCTTGAGTTACTTGGGGATCCTGTTTTTGCCCATTAGCATACATTCTTGTAGTATTATACCTCCCCTGGCTGTTTTCTTATTGCTTCAGGAGGAATTACATTCAGCTGTTCAGTTTCTAAATGACCCAATTAGCAATACTTCCCCCATTCCTTCATTAGAATCCCCTGTCTCCAGTTGGACTCCCTCCTCATCAGCCCTCTCTTCCTCTCTGAGTTTTACTCAACATTCTGCTAATGAGTTCATGTTCCATTGTTGGTCCTCCATGGATTGCTGCCCAGGCATTTGGAAGTCTCTTTGCCTTAATTATTGGGGAAGGGTGTCTCTTTTTCTCATTCCCTGCTAGCTAGTTCTGCTAGCTCTGAGTTTCCAGTTGCTTACTTCCCATGTGTCTTGTCTTCATAGAAGTCACCCTGAGAGAACACAGTTTGACAGATGGGAAAACTTTGGACTAGAAAACCAAGAGACTTGTTCAAAGAATCACAACCAGGACCAGATCCACATCTTCAGATCAAGAACACTTGAGTTCATTACTTTGATGGATGCACTACAGAATTGCAGCACACTAATGTGACTGACCAACTGAAGATTAATACATTGATTAATTGATTAAGTTTTAATTAAATAAGCACCTGTTCTTTTCTTAATCTCTAGATAAAACCTGGAGGAAAATATGAGAAAAAAAGAGAAAAGTCTAGTAGATTCAGAAACTGTAAGATGCATAGTAACAAGTCACAATATTTTAGATTTTTTTTTTTTTCAGAGCTGGGGACTGAACCCAGGGCCTTGCGCTTGCTAGGCAAGCACTCTACCACTGAGCCAAATCTCCAACCTAATATTTTAGAATTTAGAATAGTGGTAAATGCTCTCTTGCTTCTTACTAATTTATGCAATAAACATTTTTAAGGGACAGCAATACACACACATTCACACACAACACACATTTTTCTCTACAACTATGTTATGCCCTTATGCATGTCTTTATTATACATTCAATTATAAGTTCCGTGCTTGTAACATATTATAGATTAATTATTTTTGGAGGGAAAATGGTGATGTTATTTTTAAATAGAAACTTATCCTGACAATTGGCCTTGTGGTCACAATTCTTAGACCAGAACCTATTCCATAGTAGAAGTTCTCAAACTCAAATGCATTCGAGGTCCATGCAGTTAATCTTGGCAAATAAATCAAGCTGAGTGTTGCACGGATCAAGTGCCAGGACCCATGACTTCCCATAGACCACACATCTCCTTTAAAGTAGCAGTTGCTAACCAATGTCAAGTGACTATTGCTCTGTGGGAATTCCAAGACCATTATTTCCAGAACTTCTTTACTTTTAAAAAATGATAGCTATCTCTATTTTAATTCTCAAAATGTTGGTGACGATTTAGAAGACTCATTTATGCATAAGCAGTTTGTCTACTACTTGCCATATATCTCTTCTCCATGTTCAGAGATGTAGGTCCCAAACACCCACGAGATGCTCTCATCTTTTTGAGTAGTGAACAACTTAGGGGCCATGGCTCAGGCAATAGTCAATTATTCCGACAATTGTCAACTATTCACAGTCTTTACTGATGTCTTTGAGAAAATCTGCCTTCCTCGTTGCCTTTGCTTGGTTTGTATTAGTTAAAAAGTGTATCAATTGGTGCTGGAGATATGGGTCAATGATTAAGAGCACTGTCTGCTCTGAGAAGTCTCCTGTTCAGTTCCCAGAACACTCATGGCAGCTAGCAACTGTCCGTATCTCCAGTTCTAGGGGATGTGATGCCCTGTTTAGCCTGTGCGGGCACTACACACATGTACACATATATGACATACATACAGGCAAAGCACCCAATACTCACACCATTAAAAAAAGCCTCAAAATGTATTGATTGTCCTACATGCATGTAGTTGCAGTCTGCAGGAGGCTGAGGAGGAATAAGAAGGAGGATCTAGACTTTGAAACCAGCCTGGACTGCATAGGGGGACACTATAAAAAAAAAAAAAGATAAAAATAAAACAGAAGATCCCACCACCTACAAAAAAAAAGTATTAGTTACTCTAGAAATTTCAATTTAATATTGGCTTTGCCATTTAATGAGTATGCTAGATACTTGTTCTTGCATGGGCCATGCTAAGGAACAGACATGTAGTATCTTGAGTCATAGTCATATTTTTATAACCAATAAGAAGAATGCTCAAACTGTGCAGTTCAGGGTTTTCATTTGTCTCCTACACTCCAGGTCTAATTTCATGGTTCTATTGCTTGTCTTGCTTCATTTCCTTAATTGTCAAATATTTTCAGAGTGTATTCTAGGTGTCAGAGAGGCTTGAAACGAAAGAGACAGCAGTGAACAACAGAGGATGGTCTCTTCTTTTATAGGATCCACTTTCTGTTGGGGCCAGAGAGACAACAGCTTAGCAGGAGAATGAATAAACTACTCAGTTTCAAATGTGGACAACATGAGGAGCAAAGTAAAATACAACAATAACGACTGAGGGAAGCCTTTTCTGCAAAGTCATGGGGTGGAGACCTTCATGGCCAGAAATATGTGAGAAGAAGGATGTGATCAGGGGAAAGCCCTGGGGCCAACGCCTCTTGGCAGGAATGGGTGTGACTGTTCCTAGGTCAGAGAGCAAACTGGTTTGAGTGGAATGTCTAGCCTGCCCGTTTCCCAGCATTCCACAGTGTTTACAACTTCAGCACTGAATGCCTGATCTTTGTGCCTCTAAACCTGGGGGTGCGGATTGCTCTCTCCAAGGTGCTGAAAACGATAGCCTCCTCTTGGAGCTCTTTCTGGATTCCAAAGCTTTAGAGCTGTGTTCAACGGAGTCCAGCAGCTTACAATTTCCTTACAAAAACTTAGTATGTATAGAAGAAAACACTCATTTGTAGTTTCTTTTCCTTTCTGGAACTCAGGGATGTTTTTGCAGTAGTAGTCAGAGAAAAATGAGCTGAACTTCAGTGGCTGTTATATAGATTCGAGGAGTGAAGTGTTCAAGGTGATGATGATTTCAAAATATCAGTCTAACTGGGCAGATGATACCATGTCCTGAGAATCAGGAAACCAGACGAGAAGTGGGTAGCATGTGGATGCAGAGAAAGATAGTTGGGAATGCAGTGAGAAGAGGACTAGGAATTTTTTGTATTCAAAGATGGATTATAGCAGAGGAATTCCTCTTAGTGATGCTTGAGATTTGAATTCCAAATAAAAGTTCCCGATTTGACATGATTACAGTGAGAAGGAGGTCCTAAATTTATTTTGTCAGGTTTTCTAGAGAGACAGAAATGAAGAATAAATATATATGGAATTTATTACAGTGGTTTATAGGCTGTGGTCCAGCTAGTCCAACAATGGTTGTATACCAACAGAAAGTTCAAGAATCTAGCAGTTGTGTGGTCGGTGAGTCTGGATATCTTAGTTGGTCTTTAGTATATGCCAGAATCCTGAAGAAGTCAGCTCTAATGGCAGTAAAGGAACAGACTTGCCAGTGAGATTGAGGGCAAGCAGGCAAAGGGAACAAGCTTCCTTCTTCCATGTCCTTTATACAGGCTGCCAGAAGAAAGTATAGACCAGATTAAAGGTGAATCTCCCCTCTTCAAATTATTTAATTAAGAAAAATGCCTCATAGGTGTATCCAGCCACTGGGGTTTTAGTTCATTCCAGATGCAGTCAAATTGACATCCAAGAAAAACCATCACATAAATGGCACTGGCTAGTATCATTCTTCAATACCAGATAAAAGGATTTTAGCACTTGGTCTAGAAACTTATCTATGCTAACAAGATTACTTCTTAAAGTCAGAAGGCTCAAAATGTGTTAGAGTTAAATGTCCAAAAGGTAAAACCTGAGGCAATTCCTTGAGGCCTGTAGATCAGTATTCTCCAATTAAGTGGATTTTGTAAGGGTATCTGGGTGTTTTGAAGACTGAAACACAGGTGGTGGACACAACCATCATTCTATACTGTATACTGTTCATCAATCAAACAAAATTTACTGGGCCCTTACCATATGCCAGATATTGTGCTGGGAAATAGGGATGCTAAGATAAACAATGCCTTTTTTTCTATTTTAAATCATTCTACTTCAAACTAGTGGGTTTTTGTTTTCATAACTGATAGACACTTAAAAAAACTGGAGTGTGTGTGTGTGTGTGTGTGTGTGTGTGTGTGTGTGCGTGTGTGTTGGGGAGGGGGTGGTATTTTTGCAAATCATTATCTCATCAGACAGTGATTTGTCAAAACGACCAAGTCTTAAGAGTCTTACTTACTTTTTTTGCTGTGTGAGAACACAAAAGCTACTCAAGGAAGCAAGGCTGGATTTTGACTAAAGTTCACAGTTCTGTTCATTGTAGTGGAGAAATCAAGGCATCACGACCTTGAAGCAGCTGGTCATATCACGTTGCCAGCCACAAAGAAGAGAGCAACAACTGCCTGTCACACTTTCCTCCTCACAGAGACCAGGATGTCATCCAAGAGAATGGTGCCACCCACTTTTGGGGTGAGTCTTCCCTAATTAACCCAATTAAGCCAACCTTTCCTAAGCATGCTAGAGACTATGAAGTTGACAACTACTGCTAAATAACTGTTAAAATTGCCTATATTGTTATTCTGGAATCAGGAAGCCATTTAACATATAAAATAGAATGAGAGTTCAGATGGGATGGAGCATGGTTTAAAGAAAATAGAAAAAACCCAAAAGCAGGTTAGTTATTTCAAAGCCATGTGTTGTATAAGGAAAGGACATAGATATGGAAAAATGGAGAAGAAATTGTAGTTTATACTGGGTTCTTTTAAGCCAACTTTTGGGAACATGAAGTTTAAGAAACAAGGAAGATCATTAGTATATCAACTAAATTTGTCCTGTTTGGGGACTTTATTAAATCTCTAATCTCAATTTCATCCTTGTGTTTTAAAACTTTAGCATTAGTGACTCCATCTTTCTTTCTAGTCTGGCCCAAAACAATGGCCTGAAATTCCTACTTAATAGACTTGAAGAGCCTCTCTGTAGGTCACTTTGAGGAGGAAAGTTTAGCACTGCAGCCACGAGCCGCTTTATATCATTAAGAATTTGTTCCAGTTGGAAACAGTTTTCTTGGTTATTACTTATGAATCCTGTCACTGGATCTCTGATAAGGCCGCTCCAGGGCCCATGTTCTGGCATTTTGATGGAATGGCTTTATTTTCTTCTCCCTGGGCACCAGGTGGCACTTGCTAAAAACAGCAGAGGATTGAATCTCTCTTGAAGCCTCCTGGTAGCTCTGCAGAAAACATGACCAAAGGTGGCCTTGGCTCTCTTTCCATAAGTGTGTGTGTGTGTGTGTGTGTGGCCAAGTACTAGGAGTCAATGCTATCTTCCCACCATGGAATCCAACTATCAAACTCAAGTTGTCAGCCTTGTGTTTTATCCATAAAGCCATCTTGTGCATATAAGTCATGATATTTTCACATGTTATTAATTAGTAATATTAAACCAGTCTTATGAGATAGTAAGACTCAAGAGGTGAAGGCTCAGATCGGTTCCTTATTAACTCTGTGGTCTTGAACAAGTTAGGTAATCTCCTTGAATCTCAGTTTCTTTACTTATGGAAGAGATTTAATAACATTGCCCATTTCACACAACTTCTGAAGATGCAAATAGCTTAGTGTCGTGAAAGTGCTCGCACAGTGTTTAGCACACAGAAAGTATACACTGATCGCTGATCAGGTGATTTCTTCCTCGTTCCTTCCATGGCCTGTTGCAGCCTCTTTCAATCTTGTTATACAGTCATGACACCTGTGCCCATGTATGACCCATTGAAAACTATATGAAGCAAATGGAGGGAGAGCATGTATAAGCATACAAAGGATTGAAGAACCTGAATTGTTTGTTTTGAGACACGGTTTCTCTGTGTAGCCTTGGCTGTCTGGGAACTCACTCTGTAGAGCAGGCTGGCCTCAAACTCAAGAGATCCGCTGCCTCTGCCTTCCAAGTGCTGGGATTAAAGGTGCGCACCACCACCACCTGGCTAGGACCTGAATTTTTTAAAAATATTTTGTGGTGTGTTCATGTATGCTTGCTCACACGTGCACATGCCTACACACCATACCACACCACACACACACACACACACACACACACACACACACACACACGAACACTTGAGAGCAGCCTCACATACACATGTGTGTGGGAGGGAATCAGAGGATATCTTGCTGGAGTTGATTCTCTCCTGGATTTACGTCTGATACTTTGGCCCCTTGACTAATGGATGACTTTGGATGAACTCTTTGTTGGCTCTTGTGATATTGATCCTCCTAAACAGATGTCAAAGTGAAAGGATCCATCCACACCCATAAGCTAACAGAAACTCTCAAGTCTCCTCTACCTTTAAAATTAACCAATGAGTTATCCAGCCAAACAATAAAGTTTTTTTGTATTTTGGGTCATAGTCAAATTTCTTAAAAGTTGTTCATATAGCCTGGTGCAATGGTATATGCATTTAATCCCAGTATTAGGCAAGCAGAGACAGGCAGATCTCTAAATGTGAGGCCAGCCTGGTCTGCAAAGATTGTTCCAGTAAGACCAGAGCTACACAATGAGATCATCCCTCAAGAAGGTTGTTAACATTAATTTTCAATACTTTCCCACATACGTGTAAACTTAATAAAACAGAGAAAGAACTGTCTGGTGTCTACCCTCTATTACACTGTCTGTTTAAAATTAAAGTCACTCATTCCTTTAAAAATGGAGACCTTTCAGATCTCTTCCATAACGTTTGGCTGCCGAGAGAAGAAGGCAAATGACCTTCACGGATAATGATAAACAATTCTTTCAACTTTGAGTTCAGGTAAAGTGATCTAAAATCAAAATCACCATTCAGAGAAGTTTTGTCCTGCTGAAAACATCCCATATTCAGATAGAAAGTGTGAATTATTCAAGTAATCAAGGAAACTAGGTCTACTAAAATATCTTGCTGTGACACCGGGAACCAAGAAGCGAAGTCTGATGACAGGAAAAGGGATGAGTGCACAGAGCAATCTGTTGCTTTGTTCTCGTGTGAAGGGACAGTGAAGTGTACACCTGTAGCCATGGCACCTGAAGGGTCCTGATACAATCCGGACCATTGTCTAATCCTGCCACCCATGCCCAATCAAACCACATTTGTCCTGTGTTATGTATCACCAGAACTGCCTTCGTTTAGGAGCTTTTACAAAGACCCAAGCAAAACGCCCAAGGTAGCCATTTACATTCCAACAGACATGCTCATAGTCTCAAGGACATAGGCAATGTTTTTGGTGAAGGGAACATTTTCCCTTAGGTGCCCACCCCAATTGGAGTTGTACTGTCTTTGTGATGGGATTTGGGGTGAAGCTTGCTCCCCTGATCTGAGATGGATCGTGGAGGCTTGTCACTTGTAGAGGATGTCAGAAGGATCCAACGGGACTGTTGTATACTAGGTCCCAGACAGCAGTAACCATGGTGCAGAGTGAACACTTGTTTGGGAATCAGGAAGATTGATTTTTCTGGGATTTGTGACTCGAGGCAAGTGACATTCTTGTTAGTGTCAGGAGTAAAAGGAAGGACTAGATTAGGTTCCTCCCTCCCTCAGCCTTTCTTCCTCACTCTTCCTTTCTTCACACTTCCCTGCTTGTGCTATGGATCAAAACTACAGTCTATTATATGTTAGGCAGATAGATACTCTTCCACACTGAGCTGGCTGCATCCTTTCCAGGCCTGGATTAGGTGATATCTAAGGTTATCTTTAGTGTAGTGATTCTAAAATTGTCTTTTTAAAATCTCTTTCCCCTGACTATAGATCTTTCAACTTCTTAAACTTACTTGATCTTGCCCAGTTTTCCCACTACACTGCTTCTTATCTCCATACGTCTTCACCTACTTTCTGGCTGGTTCACTTTGAGATAACTTCAAGAAATATGTATCTCTAAAGCTAATCGCCTTCTCCTTCTGAGATAGTTCATCTCCTTGCCAGGTCACTGCAGAGCAATTACCTGGCAAGTTCAAGATGTGACTAGAATATTCACTCTTACAAAGGCAAGCTTTCTTCAGTTTGAACCCTTGGCCCCCTTCAGAGGTTGTTTACTGGATGCCTGTGAGAAATGTCAGCTGGGTAGCCAGGGTTGAAATCAGATAATTTAACTAGGCTACAGGGTACTATGCTGAGTGTGCTAGTTTCCCCAGACCTCTGCTCTAATAATGAATTTCTCTAGAGGTATTCTGATACTAAGATTAATATGCTATGATACTATTTTTTCTTCCATGGTTCCTCAAACTCAAGTTGACAGGGGGCTGTAGCCTCTGCCAGGCAAAGTGATCTGCCAGCCGAACATGCCAACGAGAATCATACTCTTTCTCCTGGTCTTCAGTTAGCTCTAATATCATGCATTGTTTAGGAAAATAAGAAAAGCCAGGTTAAATAATACTAAAAAAATACATCAAGTAAATTAAGAATATAGCAGTGACTGCATCTAGGGCTGATAGTTAACAACCAGAGAGATATTGGGTACGTTTTTTGAGTATGCCCCAGATATTTCACAGGGTATTTGAAACACAAAATTAATCAGTGTCCTGTATTTTCATTTGCTAAATGTAGCCATCCTATTTCTCAAAATAGAGTTAGATCACCAAACATCCCATCAGCAAAGGGGATGGTAAAAGGCAATTCGAGGGTGTTTTCAAATCCTAAGATGCTGTGGTTTCCCACCCACAGTCCCCTATCTACCCGATTCCTCAGAGACGTTCAAGGGGAAAGATGAAAGCATTTTAAGACATTCAAGGACTCAGAAAATATTCTCTTTATAGCTTTCTTAGACAGTTGGCCAGGATGTGTTCCAGTTAAAGCATGGAGTGACTCAAAAGAGACAGAGGGATCATAAAGGGCAATTTGGGATTAAAAAAAAAGCAGAGGAGAGGTCCATAAAACAATTGGTATAATGTGGGTGTGGCGCTGTATGCTTCCAATCCCCAGTACTCCAGAGACGGAGGCAGGAGGACTGTTACAGTTTGAGACTAGCTTGGGCTATATGCAAGATCATATCTTGAAAAACTCAGTTAAACTAAACAAAACAACAACAACGGCAATCAAAACAAACCGACCAACCAACCAACCAACAATAATGAACAAAACGCTGACAGGAAATACTTGTGCTGGGCAGAGTTGGGGTAGCAGGTAAGACTTTTTAATGGCAAATAAAATAATCAATTCAAATTGGCCTAAATACAGCCCAAAGATAGGGCTTGGTCCCTGACTAAATGGTTTACAAACTTACGATGTCTTCAGCTTCTCATGCTTGGCTTTGGGTTTGTCCTAAGGCTGCCTCTTTTATTGCTCATAAGACGACTGACAGAAGTAACCCGAGTGACCACTTCTTTCCTCAGATTTCTGGAAAGACCTACTGACTGTATTTCCTTCTTGGTAGACTCTCATCCTATCTCATTGGCCACTTGGCCTTGGGCTACCCACTCCTTGAAGAGCCTTTAGTAAAGGAGGTACAGTAGTTTTGACCCTTCCACTCAGTGTCCATGCTGTGCGAGGCACCATCCTAGGCACTGAAGACAAAGCAGAAGAAGATAAAAAAAAAAGAGAAAAACTTCCATCATGGCAGGTGTGTGACGCATGCCTGTAATCACAGCACATCTGACGAAGATGCAGGGAGATCACACGTTTAAGGACAGTTTTGTCCATTTAGAAAGTTCAAAAGGCGTGTATGAGACCCAGTCTCAAGCAAGCGAGCGAACAAACAAATGAGGCAAACTATAGAAGAAAAACAAGTTTTAGTGGACACACACATGCACAGTCACCCCCAAAGCCCCTCTCTTTCCTTTATAGAACTTACATTCAGATTAGACAATAAACCAAGCATGTAGGTAAGATGTATGTGACGGAGTGCTGGTGCAGCAGAGGGAATAGGCAGTGCGGGGAGAGGGGCAGAGAGATTCCTCAGTGAGAATTTAAATTCTTCATCATTCTGTTCATCTGTTACAAAGGGGACCTGGGAGCCTCTACATTTTCCACTGTGCCTACAGAACAGCCAGTCGAGAGGGAAGCAGGAAGAAGGGGGCTCTGGGAGGAAGGCCTGAGGGAAAAGGAGGACTTGGGAGGGTACCTGATATGACGGAAAATTTAGGAATTGGGTTATGATTGGAAGTGACAGAAACATGGGTGTAGGCATATATTTTTGCAACCTACTTTTAATAAGGGTTTGACCTCTCCTCTAACCCACCACCTAACAGAGGAAGTGGAAGAGAAAAGTTATTAGGAGATGGGGGAGTGGACCTGTTCATCAATAGTTCTTTGGGGGTGAGCTCCATCTTCTTGGGCAGTAGCTGAGTCCTGTTTCAAACACCAAATAGCTGTAAACCGATCCTCTAGGCAGGGAGACAGCAGACACAAACTTGCAGCTTCAGCCCAGGCTTTTTGGCAAGCAGACACCAGAATGAACCAGCAGCTGCCATTCAATCCTGAAGAAACCATCAGGCTCACCAACCAGCCTGAGGCAAGTGGCTGCAGGAACCTCACGAGCAGTGCTTGGGTGAGTTTCCCTCGACGGCAGCATTATCACAAGTTGAGCTCGAAAATTCTGTGTAAGACAAACCAAAACAAGTACGTCATTAGCGAAGAATAGCAGGCAGAGCAAACTAAAGCAATGCTCAGGGCTCCTCTCCCATTGTCTGCGAGGTCATATTTATACTCCTTCAAGCCTCCTTTCACATTTTTTTTTTTTGCTGTATCAAAACATCTCTACAACTGTGTCTGCTTCAGGGAAACAGTCTTTCCTGTGTCTGCTCCAACAAAACGTTCTTGTACCTGTGTGCCCCAGCAAAACATCACTTGACATAACTAACTTTCCAGAGAACCCTTAAGTTTCTACTTCACACATGTGCCAGGTCAGACATTTATAATCATTTAAATAATGGAGAAACCGCTGACATTCCTGATTCCAGAATGAACCGACAGGGAAAGCATGTTGCACAGTAAACCTAGGGTTGGGAGCTAATCTAGAAGCATCGGTGAGCTCTTTGTAACCAATGGAATGTTAGGAGAGATAATCTGCAGTAAGTGGAATAAGCGTGTGCTTCCAAAAATTGGAAAGGTAAAGAAGCCATTGACCTTTGCCAGAGACTTGCCTCTGAACACCGAGAAATAAGTGTCAGACATGGGGGAAGTAAGCAGAACCTCATGAATATATCAGAAAGTAGATGAGTGTGGTGGGAGATGTGAGCATGAGCTGAGTAATCTATTATCAACTCATGGACGCCATCGAACTACAGAAGAACTCACTGTGCCTGTGCAGTTATAAAGGAACATACGGAAATGTCAGTGGGTGACTTTAGAGGAGGACGGTGACAATGGAAGTCAAAGGCAAACTATCATTTCTTTTTTTTTTTTTTTTTTCATTTTCATAAAAACCAAAACCATTGTTTTATTTCACTCTGGCTGCCCAATAAAACTTGCATGTTTCACTTTTTTTTCCCCTCCCTTCCTTATGGGTGTTCCTCCCCACCTCCCCCCATTGCCGCCCTCCCCCAACAGTCTAGTTCACTGGGGTTCAGTCTTAGCAGGACCCAGGGCTTCCCTTCCACTGGTGCTCTTACTAGGATATTCATTGCTACCTATGAGGTCAGAGTCCAGGGTCAGTCCATGTATAGTCTTTTAGGTAGTGGCTTAGTCCCTGGAAGCTCTGGTTGCTTGGCATTGTTGTACATATGGGGTCTCGAGCCCCTTCAAGCTCTTCCAGTTCTTTCTCTGATTCCTTCAACAGGGGTCCTATTCTCAGTTCAGTGGTTTGCTGCTGGCATTCGCCTCTGTATTTGCTGTATTCTGGCTGTGTCTCTCAGGAGCGATCTACACTTCTGCACTTCTTTGCTTCATCCATCTTGTCTAATTGGGTGGCTGTATATATATGGGCCACATGTGGGGCAGGCTCTGAATGGGTGTCCCTTCAGTCTCTGTTTTAATCTTTTGCCTCTCTCTTCCCTGCCAAGGGTATTCTTGTTCCCCTTTAAAGAAGGAGTGAAGCATTCACATTTTGATCATCCGTCTTGAGTTTCATTTGTTCTAGGCATCTAGGGTAATTCAAGCATTTGGGCTAATAGCCACTTATCAATGAGTGCATACCATGTGTGTTTTTCTGTGATTGGGTTAGCTCCCAGGATGATATTTTCCAGTTCACCATTTGCCTTTAATTTTATAAAGTCATTGTTTTTGATAGCTGAGTAATATTCCATTGTGTAGATGTACCACATTTTCTGTATCCATTCCTCTGTTGAAGGGCATCTGGGTTCTTTCCAGCTTCTGGCTATTATAAATAAGGCTGCGATGAACATAGTGGAGCACGTGTCTTTTTATATGTTGGGGCATCTTTTGGGTATATGCCCAAGAGAGGTATAGCTGGATCCTCAGGCACAAACTATCATTTCTTAATCAGTCCCTTGGCAAAGGCTCTGAACTGTGTCCCTTTGTCATTTTGACTTGATGAGGTGTCCGCTCTCCAATCTAGAACTTGCTTCTTCGTTCCCAATAGCAAAGGCTCCTTATGGAAATTAAAAAAAATGAGACCACTTTCTAGTGTTGAAGATAAATTGTGGGCTTGGTGGTAGAGATAGAGCTCCTTACTATCATTTATAAGGCCCTGGACTTGACCCTTTGCACAATAAAGAAGTCAAACCAGTCAAAAAAAACCCCCCACAATTCTTAAAATACTGGTGTGTTTTTAGCCAGTCTTTTAAACTGATTGTATTCAACACACAGCTGTGATGAGGTGGAATAGGGACTCGTTTTGATGAATCCAGATTCACCAGTCTAAACTAATTAGCTTAGGTTCTGAAGATAATTTGTATCGTTTTAAATCTCCCTCAGGATTGAAAAATCAGGACCCAAACAAACCTGGTGTTGAAGTCTTTCTGTCAGAGACTTGACAAACAGAAGCGGCAGCGACACGAGCCCATCCATCAAGAAAACAAGGCCCAAGAACGGCAAGCCAAGTTCACGCTGGAGCACCTCAGGCACTGGAAGCTATTAATTATGAGACAATAGGAGAGGATTAAATTACAGGTGTTTCATATCTGCAGGTAACCGCATCAGTACCTCAATTGATTGAAGCTTCATGAGATGCTTTTCCCTCTCGCCTTGTCTCCTGTCCGCCTGCCATCCTCTCCTCATACCCAAGGGCCACCCTGGTCTGGTGAATGCTAGAGGCTCCCCTGAGATTCCTCCCATCTTTGCACATCAGCCATGCTGAAAAATATTCTGGTTTCTGTAATGTGTAACTAATTCCTTTGCAGACATCTGATGCTTCTTTCTTTATGATGCTATTGGAGTTGATCCCCACCATGACTTATGGTATGAATGCACCCTAGCTTGGCTCCCACATTCACCTCTAAAAGACCATGTGAACTTGGGCAAGTAACTTCTCCACTTTGTCAGTTTATTCATACATAAAAAGGCATTAATTAATACATGCCTATCTAATTGTTACAAGAAGAGTTAAAAGAAATAATCTCTTAATTACGTTCTTATTGCTGTGATTAAAATACCTTGAAAACTGCAGTGAAGACAGTGTTTATTTTGGCTTACAGTTCTGGGTGGATACAGTCCTTCATGGTGGAGAAGACATGGGACCAGGCAGGGAAGGCATGGAGGCAGGCATAGAGCCTGGCTGATTGTACTGCACTCACACTCAGGGAGCAGAGAGTGAGCAGGAAATGAATAGAGGATAAAGCCCCAAGGCCGGCTGTATGTATTTGTTTTCTATGTTGTGATGAAGGTCAAAAGCAACCTTTTTAGAAGGAGGAAAGGGCCTGTTAGGCTTATAGCTTATGGCCCATCACTGAAGGAAGTCAAGAGCAAGAACTCTAAGGCAAGATATTTGGAGCCATGGAGGGGTGCTGCTTGCTTCTCATGGCTTGCTTAACCTGCTTTCTCATACACTACAGAGCCACCTACCCAGGAGTAGCACATCTACAATGGGCTGTCTCACATCAATCATTAATCAAGAAAATGTTCTACAGATTGGCCTACAAGCCAATCTGATGGAGGTATCAGATGGGTCTTTTCCCAGATGATCCTAGATTGTGTCACATTGACACACACACACACACACACACACACACACACACACACACACACACACGGTGTGCCCTGGACATCTCCCTTCCTGACCCTACCTGCCCTTTGGGTTTGGGGGTGAGTTGGCACAAAGTCAATGACATAGACTCCGGGGGCAGGTGAGAAACACTGAGCAGCAAGCTCATCTGAGCACTGCTGTAAGCGCCTTTAATATCCTCCACCCATCCCCATTGGTCCCAAGAAAGTATTTATTCTAAACAGCAGTTCCTGATTGGCTGGCATTGTTTGGACTAGCAATCCTTGGTCTCTCAGGCAGTCCTCAATTAGGTCCTTTTGCAGGAGATGCTTTGTGGCTTCTTGGCCCCCAGTGTTTATATAGAGGCAGTCCCACTGTTCTTGGTACACACGCACGCGCATGCACGCACGCATGCATGCACGCACGCACACAACCCCCCAATATACTTGCCTCCAATGGCCCATTTCCTTCAGGGAGGCTCTGCCTCTTAAAGTTTCACAGCATTCTCAGTGCCATGAGCAGGTGATCAAGTGTTAAGTACATTAGCCTATAGGAGCCATTTCATTGTCAAACCACAAGAAATAGTGTAAGAAAGAAAAGCCTTCGGCATAGGACCTGGCCTATGTACCTGTGTAGGAGCTCAGAGAGGTCTGGTATTGTTTGCTATTGCAACTGAACGGCTGCGTTAGTGGTGGCTGAATGTCTATCCGCTGCGGTTAGGGACTGCAGTTTTCCATCTTCCCACCATTTGTCTTCAGCAGAACTTGGTGTCCTTCGGAGAAAATGTTTGAAGACTAACAACTGAGGAAGTGATCCAGTGATTGAAAGTGATTTCAGCCACCTTTGGTTTTAGAACAATCATCTTCAAGGATTCTAGTTCTGAGACCTAGTGGATCTTAGGGCCCTGCAAAAAGCCGGCTGGAATTAATTCAATGAACCACTATTTTTCTAATTACAAGAAAAAAAATCCTGAATACATTTACCGATTTTAAGGTCTAAGTCAGAGCCAAATGTGGGAACAATGCAAAAGTTGATTCTTTTCTATAACATTTTTCAAAGTCCCAGGATGTTGGCATTTCTAGTCATCAAAGATTCGGATCTAAGGGGGAAAAATGCACTTGAAAGCAATAAGAAGACAAGAATTATAAACCACAATTTGAATGGGTAGTGTTATCAAAGTATTTTTTGCTTATTTATATTTCTCTATAAAGTATAGTATAGTTTTATTTATATATTTTATATAGTATGTATAGTTTTATTTTACTTTATTTTTTTATTTTACTTTTAATACATTTTTAAGCTAAAAAAATAGCCACATCCTTCCCCCACTCTGTTTCTTCCCTCCAGCCCTTCCCAGGTCTCCCCCCTCTAACTCCTTATGTGTTTCTGCCTCCTCACTCTCAAATTGATACATTTTTATTTTATTATTATTAAATGTACATGTATACATATATATATGTACAACTATATAACCACACCCTACAGAGTTCGCTTTTGTTATTTGTGTGTATATGGTTTCAGGGCTGACCACTTTATTTGGATAGCCAATTGGGGGCCTAGGCCTTGGGAGAGGCTAACTCTCCCTCAGCAGCCATTGCCTGTAGTTCCTTGTCCAGGGCTGTAACCTCTCGAGATTTTCCCCTTCCTCATTAGCATGCCAGTTGATAACTGTTGTTGTGCAGTCTTGTTTATACAGCCATTTCTAAACAGACTGTTTCATAGCAGACATCCTGGTGTTCTGGCTGTTTTAATCTTTCTGTCCCCTCTTCTGGGATGTTCCCTGAGCCATTACTGCAGGAACTGGGATGTAAATACATCCACTGGGGCTGGGCTCCACACCACTGGTCGATGTCTGCATTGTGCTTAGTTGTGTGTGTGTGTGTGTGTGTGTGTGTGTGTGTGTGTGTGTGTGAGAGAGAGAGAGAGAGAGAGAGAGAGAGAGAGAGAGAGAGAGAGAGAGATTCAGAGTCTCCATTTGCTGTAAAGAGACGCTTCATTGTTGAAGGGTGAGAGCTACATTTATCTACAGTATAAAGACAAGACTTAGAATGTAGTTAGGATTACGCTGGTCTGGCAAGTAGAAGTAGTGGATTCTCTTTTAGGATCCGTGACCCCACTAGTCCCAGGTTGTAGGCTTGGTTTCTAGTACCATGAATGATTTCCTTCCTGTTGAGTGGACCTTAAGTTCACTTGACAGCTGTTGGTTACACCACCAGGAGAGTGCCACTTACTGCACCTTTATAGACTCCTGCCATGCTGGTCATCGTTGCGGTTCAAAGGCATCACAGCTGAGGACTATTGATTACTCCTTCTCTTCAAAGCGTGCACAGAATCATCAGATACCACGGGAGCAAGGCCACAGGGAGGAAGGTTTCAGGTTAGTCCTCTGTCTTAAGTGTGTGGTGTCTTCAGTAATAAGGATTTGTCTTCAACCTCTGGGTGGCAACCAAGGGCTACATCAATAGTCCATATTGCCGTGGGAGTCATTTGGACTACGGTGACCATCCAATCCAAAGGAGGTTTCTTGTGCCTGGGGATTTTGTTAGTCTATGGTTCTTGTGTGGAACAGTCAGTCCGAGTACCATAAAAGGTTTAAGATATTATATATGTACACACACACACACGCACACACACACACACACACACACACACACACACACACACACACACAAAGTTCCTTGAGGCTTTACCAAACAACCTTTGTGTTGTTTTAGAAAGTACCACCGTTTGTTTTCCCCTTCGCAGAGGATTACCATTGGTACACTCGGCTGACTCATGAAGCTCAGGTTATTAATGCTTCTGTAGTTACGTAGAATGGACTTATAACCCCAGGAACCAAAAAAGCTGAGGGTGCTTCTGCTCTGATTAGGTCAACCCACCCATCTGTCAGATCTCCAGAACTCAGAGCACCGGAGCTCTGATGCCTCACCGTTCCAACGCAGAGACACTTTACTCCCATTGCAAGACAATCAGACTCCGCTGGTGGTGCCGTGCCAGATGCTCCAGTAGTTACTTGGGAGGATAGTTTGCCTTGCTTGTCTCCAACGTTGCTGGGCAACTCCAGTGAGTGATTTTTATAAAGGACAAAGTGATCTGCAGCACAAGGGCTTATTATTATTGAAAACACACCTCGTCTGCATGGAATGCCTAGACAAACACAGGTTGGGAACGACAGAAGCCAAAACTAAATGAGGAAGAAACATTAAAAAAAAAAAAAACCTAATTACTAAATATCCCACAAATACCACAAAGAGAGTGGGAACTTGACTAATTAATAACAGGGGCCTCACTTTTAAGTATTTCAATTTTACTGGCTTCAATTCTTTTTGCCTATCAGGACTGGTTCATTTCCACCATCGAATACCTATGAAACCAGTGAGGCCTAACTGATGCGTGATTGATGTGGGCTCTGTTAATTATATGGCTGGGTTTTATGCGCGGAACCATATCCTTGGTTTCTCTCCCTTAATTTACCTCGCTTTAACTGTCGGTCATAAAGCAGTTTCAGATCTAGCTGCTGAATCCCAGAGCAGAGTTTTGCAACTCGGAAGGTACCGGAGTCAGTTTGGTCATCCTGAGCGGTACAGTCGACGCGGGGAAACTCTTGGGCTGGAAGATGGATTGCTTGGCTTTTCCTTCCAGCCCCGCTGGCTCCTTCTCTGCAGCTGCTCACTGGTGCCTCGGCACATCTGTTATCATTAAATGCACGCGCAGCATCAACAGTGACAAAAGGCTTAATTGCTTCCTGACAGTCTATCAGATGGGGCTTTACTCACTCTCGATTTAGATAGCTGGAGATGATAACATCTGCCTACTAGCCTCTCCGAGCATCTGTTACCCTTGCTGGTGGTAGCACCTGATTTTCTTTTGGGATTGCACTCATCTCTCAGGCTTCCTCTCTTATTATTCCCTGTGGTTCAATCTCATTCCTGTTGCTCCGGGGCTGGATTTGGACAAATGGCGTCCCAGCGGTTGGTTTCTGGATGGGCACGTGACCCAAGCTTAGCCAATGAACAGACACCTAGGACTAGGGCAAGAACTATCTGAAAAGGACAACCTGTTCCTTTCTGGGATTTTAAGCCTTTAGGTCTTGGACTCCCTGTGTCTTTGCTGCCACTCGGATCTGAGGGGTAAAGTCAGCACTGAGGATAGAAGAAGCTAGAGGTAGAGAGACAGGCTCTGGTCATCAGGGTTTGCATATGCGGACTCCAGCAGTGACTGAAGACAAGTTCATAAATGTACTACCGTGTTATATGAGACAGTCTGAATAGGAGTCTGTCACTTAGTCAAGAGTCCTGACCCTGATGTTGAAACTTTAACTGACACTTTCCAGTGCATGTAACGTATGTAAAGAGCCTTAGGAAAACAGAAAGAAGGCAGAGGATAGAACATGGAATTTAGAAGTACAGAGAGAGAGAGAGAGAGAGAGAGAGAGAGAGAGAGAGAGAGAGAGAGAGAGAGAGAGGCACACACACAGACAAACAGAAAGAAACATACACACACACAGATCACAGGTTGAGAGAGAGAAACACACACACACACAGATTGAGAGAGAGCACAGATTGAGAGAGAGAACACACACACACACACACACACACACAGAGAGAGAGAGAGAGAGAGAGAGAGAGAGAGAGAGAGAGAGAGAGAGAGAGAGAGAGATCCCATCCCATGGCGTCCGGGCTAGTAGAGAACACACTTGTATGCTCACCGGAAGACTCTGATCATCATCCACCCACTCAGGCATAGCTCTCTTATGTTAGGAGCTGAGGCTACGTCAGATGAGAAAGTCCATTCGGTCCTTTCATGGAGATGATGACTTAACAGTGACTCAAGACTAGGGACCTGGACAAACAGGAAATGAGCAGATCTGTCAGTGTTCTGTATAGACATACAACACCACATGGGGACAGGCCCTATGGTTGACTGACTGACTGACTTTCCTTCCTTTCTTCCTTCTTCATTTCTTTCTGTTTCTTTGTTTCTATATGCCCCATTTTTTTTTTTTTTTTTGAGACAGGTTCTCACATAGCTCGAGGCAGGCCTTGAATTTAATTTCACATCCTTCTGTCTTCACATCAAGAGGGCAGATATCCCACTCAGCCTTATTAAGTTCTGAGGGGCAAAGCCACAGTGGCAGCCTTGCCCATGTTAGGCCAAGCTCTTTACCAGCTGAACTTTATTCACAGCCACCACCACCCAGGCGAGCACCGTCATAGCTAGCTGGATTCTCTGATTCCCGGGCGAATCTTGACTCTGTCATTAGTTACAGAACTATTCTACAGTGAGGCTTGCTCTAGTCTGTTTTTGCTCTCAGCATTTTTAATCTCCGACCTGTTAAGGCGATGGTTCTCAACCTGTGGGTCACGATACCACTAGGTCACCTATCAGATATCCTGCATATCAGATATCTGCATTATGATTTATAACAGTAGCAAAATTACAGTTATGAAGTAGCAATGAAATAATTTTATGGTTGGGGAATCAATGCAACATGAGGAACTGGGTGGAAGTGTTAGGACGGTTGAGAACCGCTGAGCTACAGGAAACTGAGGTAGGTTGACACTAAGTCTGAAGAACTGAAAAGCGCCAGCTCTAAGATATAGAGCTTTTTATGAGGTGGGGGCGGGGAGGGGCTGCTAAGACTGGATTTGTAGCATGTTTCCCTAGTGAGTGGTAAACATCTATGTGCTTGGACATACTTTATTTCTTCAGTCTCTGCAGCATTCACAATTCATAGACAATAACACCGAGGTAGTGAAGGCTATGAGACCTGTGCATGTTGTCAAGTGAGAGGAAACGATAGATCCTGACATTAGCTGGCCCTGTGGGGAAGCTGCTGTCTCTGCTAGCCCGATGGGGCCTGAGACCTGCTGCTCAGAGATCTTGGTGCCTTCTTTTAGTTGTGTTTAAGTCACTGTCACTGACTTTTCCTGTCTTCATCGCTATAGCAATGTGTATGTTTCTTCCCCGCTAGTAAATTTTCCTGAGTACTTTTGCCTTTGGGGAAAATCTCATTAAAAAATTATTTTTTAATCTGGGAAGGCAATGCCTTGCTTGATCTGAGTGCCACCTGCCACTCCAAGTCTCACTTCTTTAATCTTTTCAGACCAACGTGCCACGTTCCAAACGCATCCTCTACGGACTTGACTCCCACTCTGGTTCCTTATCTAGAATGTTTGGAGCCCTGTCCTACGTTCTCATTCCCAGAATTCATATTTGCTGAATTCCTTTCCATCCTCTGGGGCTCAAGGAAAGTCCTCCGCTCGTGAAGCCCTCTGAGATGGTCTCTGGTCGAAGCAATTTCCTTGGAATCATGTTTGGCTCTAGTGGTTGTTTTCTCCAAATGACACATATGTAAATGTATCAGTACAGGAAGTCATGCGTGGATCTTTGTGGTTTCTCTGCTGCTTTGGTCAGAGAACTGAAAGTGTAGTTACTGAATGCATGCTGAGGGCTCTCTCTCTCTCTCTCTCTCTCTCTCTCTCTCTCTCTCTCTCCTCTCTCTCTCCTCCCCTCTTTCTCCTCCCTGCCTCTCTGAAAGTAAATACCTCGTATTCCCTCTCATTCCACTGAACCATTCCCATCATGGGATGTGCTTGGCTGTTCCAAGCCTCTTCGCTACTTCCTTCACAGCACAAAGTGAGGAAACTACTTAATATGGCTGCACTCTATGAGCACTGCATGAAGTAGTATCCTTTCTCACTAACCTGCAATGCATGCTTGTCTTTTCCATTCCCCTCCCCTTCCCTCCCTTCCCCCTAACTCTCCTTCTCCCCTCCCTTCCCCCTAACTCTCCTTCTCCCCTCCCTTCCCCCTAACTTTCCTTCTCTCCCCTCCCCTCATCCCTCGAACTCCTCCCTGATGTTTCCTTCCTTTTCCCTCCACATTTCATGTGATCTCTCTCTCTCTCTCTCTCTCTCTCTCTCTCTCTCTCTCTCTTTAGAGAATACCTTGAGTCCACTTGATGCTGCCTGTATGCACGTGCTACCACCTACTGCAGCATGGGCAGCCTCTCAGGACCTGCATCTCTGAGGAAGTGATTCTCCCTCCCCGTCAGCCATCTACTATCAAGAGCTCTTCAGATAGAGATGGGATTTCACGAGCCCCTCCTTCAGGGCTGGGGTTTGGTCTGAACTTGATCTTGTCATTTAGTCCCAACCTTCATGAACTCATGTTTGTAAGTGCACTGTCACATCAGGCAAATTCTGTTTTGCTGCAGACATCCACTCCCTCTGACTTCTAGTGTCTTTCTAGCCTTTCTTCTACCATGACCCTGAGCCTCAGAAGACAGTGGCTGCAACACTGAATAATTGCTTCCACCTAATATCAATATATCAATAGGCTTCAAGAAATACTGGCCTTCGGTCCTCAGTGCATCACTCATCATTGACATCTCTGCTCGTGTTCCTTCTGCAGGCGAGCCCCTTCTTGACCTCGGGGCTCCTGGGGGAGGTTCTCATGGTCCCTTTCTTCCTGTTGCTGAGTCATGGGTGCTGTGGAACTGGTCAGCTGTCTGGCCTCACCGGGCTTTCTGAGGGCAGAGCTGTGTTGTGTTCTCAGTGTTTCACAGTGCTCTGTATACATGAGAGCTGTGTGGACTCACAGCCACAGGCTGAGGGTTTTTAATTAGAGGATCGGAAGCTGACTCTGTTAGATTGATGCTTTAAATAGATCACTTGGGCACATAAAATTCAGTCTTTAAAGGGTCAATTTCAGGACAAATAGGAGTGAAGTGGGGGATGCATGGAAGGTAGGGGGACTTTGAAGTACAGACGCCAGCTCAGGGACCTACCCAGATCCAAGGGAGGCTTCTAAGGGAGAGTGAGAGAGCCTAATGCTGTACTATGAAGAAAAACAGAGTTCCTTAGGATGCCTTTTGAAGGAGCAGCAGGCCACGTTCTAAGTCCTTGTGAGTCTCTCTGGACTCCCCTGCTGAAAAATCTTCATCAGAAGATCCTGCATGCCCAAGGGGGTGTGATACAGGTAGAAGCCCAGGTGCAGGGAGGAGATAGACAGCCTCTTCTGGATCTACTGTTCCTGGTCCCCACAGTCCTGTGTCAATAGCTAATTATGCAACAGCTCTCTTTGTTTTCTCCAATGATATTAGTGTTAAGCCAATTAGGATGGTACCCTTTCAGGTAGGATCATTTCTTTATTGATCAGCTGTGTCCTAAAGCCTTAGTTCTTAGTTGTGAGGAGCATGTCACTCCTCTTTAGAGACACAAAGTCTCGTGAGGTGACCTGACTCATCAGAAGAAGAAAGGCAGGCCTCTGCTGCAGGAAGTTTAGACGCACAGATATAGGCAAGGGTCCCTCTCTGGACCGCAGCATGGTTCTGAGAAGAGGCCTTGGGGACAAAGGTGGTATCTGTACAATATTATGAGACTTTCCCTTTTAGTAGATATAATGTTGGTATTTATCACCAGGGCTCGGCACCCAGGAGAAGTTGAGACTTCTCGTAGTTGCTCCAATTTGGTTGTTAAAACTGACCAATGATTAACATAACTGGTAAAAAATATTCTTTTGGTGCAGGATTGCAACTACTGCTTGACCACTGATCTCTATTAGAATTGAAAGTCAAAATTGAGCAAGCATGACTAGTCTGCAGCAGGAGGAGATGCTTTGCAGTGTGCACGTCACCTAGGACCTAACTCTCCTGTGGCCATGTGAGGAGAGGGACACTGGCCACATTCCTACCCTTTTCTCATCCTGCTCTCCAAGGTCTACTTATCTGAAGTGTGTCCTCCCTTCCCAGTGGAGTAGATATTGAATTACATCTTCCTAGTTGGACTAATTTCATTTTCCTCCCAAGATAAATCTCCCTTCATGATGTGCTGACTGGGCCTCTAGCCTGCTAATCCTTCGGTGTTAGCACATGACCTGGATGGCTGGTCTACTCCTTGTTCACTATTCCCACAACTTCCTAGGACAAGTAAGGGATACACTTCCTTCCAGTGAGGAGAAAAAGAAGGGGAGAAATGGGGTGGGAGAAGCTAATCAGAAAAGCTCACAAGCAAACTCTCTACTTACTAATCAGGTTCCCAGGATGGATGGTTTTGGGCACAAGTTTCAGCAAAGAACCAGGCAAGCAAATAGTAAATGACAAATTGCAAAATTCTGAGTTTTATGTGTGTTCGCTCTCTCAAGCCTTAACTCACTCCATGGGGTAAATATTATTATGAACTCACATTTGGAAGAGGAAATCAAGGCAGAAAGTAGTTAACGTGCCCAGTACAACACATTTATATGTGTCAGGGAATGGATCTTACGCAGTTTACATGTAAATTATTAGACCGCTTACATTTTAATAGTTTAAAAGCTTTCTGCTTAAGCTGAGATGTGGACATTTAACTAACTTGAGTATGTTTAGAAAACTCATCCAGTATAATTTTCTTTCACAACTCTTATGACTTACCCATTTCTGGGGTATCTTTCATAGGCTTAAGTCATTATGTAAAATGTTTTTGTACACACAGGTAAATACACACACATACACACACACACACACACACACACACACACACACACGAAACACGTTTTGTCACTTATACATAAGATGAAATCACATTATAAATGTGTCATGTAATTGATTTGTTTACTCATAATAATTTATAGAAATTTATTCTAGGCAATGGCTAGTGCATGGATTCATTGTTTTTAGTGGCCAAATGATGCTTTACTATATAAAGCTATTATATTAATAGAGACAATCTTTTATAGGTAATCCCTTTATTTCCATAATGTTAACCATAGGTTGAATTATCACAATCATTATGTTGCATGAGCGATGATGCAATAAACATTCTTGAATGTATAGTATTTTATAAGTGAGGATTATATTTCTGAAGAAAATAGTTCAATGGTCATCAAACATTCAGAGTCGCACAAACAATATTCCTTTAGAACATTTATGGTACCATAGAGAAGACCTCTATCCAAAGTACAAATACAAACTTCACTGAGAATCCATCTCATCCCAGTCAGAATGGTAGTTGTCAAGAAAACAGAAGCCAAGAGTGCTTGCAAGGGTGCAGGGATAGGAACCGGATACCCTGCTGATTCCTTAAAACACTGAGGGCAGGACTTCTCAGTGGGTAAAGTGCTTGGTGTCTAAGCATGACAATCTGGGTTTGGATCTTTGGCACACAGGTGAAAAGCAAACCTTGGTGGCATGTGCTTGTAACCTCAGAGCTGGCGAGGGGGTGAGCGCTGGTAGATCCTAGTGGCTCAACGGCCAGCCAGTGAGAAACCATTGAGAGACCTTGTCTCAAAGAGCAAGATGGGGCTAGCTGAATGCATAGTGATAGACTGATAGATGAATAAGGAAAATGTATTGTGCACACAATGGAGTATTATTCAGCTGTATAGAAGAACAAAATTCTATCATTTGCAAGAAATGGAGAGAGCTAGAGGACATTAGTTGAGCAAAATAATTCAGACTAAGAAAGATGGTGCCATATGTTTTGTCTCCTATGTAGAGCCAGGGATTGTGGTGTGGATGTTGAGGAGATAAACCAGAAGGTAAACTACTAGGGAAGAAGAAGAGAATTGGGCAAGGAAGAAGAGGACACACTTCCTCCAACAAGGCTTCGCCTCCTAATTCTCTCAAATAATTCCACCCCCTGGCAACAAAGCATTTAACTTTATGAGCTTTTGAGAGCCATTTTCATTCAAACCACCACAATGCACGATTCAGCATGCATTAGTACTTTATCCCTTTATACAGCTATGGCATTAAAACGTCAATAAATTGCATGACTATGGCAGCTTTTGTGCCTTCATGCATTCACAGACATTTGTCAATTTCCTGCCCTCAGCTATCACGTGTATGGCTACTGTGAACCTGACGTCACACCACTGTTTGAATTTTGGGTTTTCAATTCTTCCGAGTCTAAACCTGAGAAGTGAATTGCTGGGTCATATGGAGACCTAGCATTTAATTGTTTTAGACAACACCAGACTTTCCCTAAGCCGTTCTTCTGCCAGCAGCGTCTGAAACTCCGACATAGCCTCTTTTTGAGTCTGATCTCTCTTGTGGGCATAAAGCACTGTCTCACCGTGGTTTCACTGGCAGCTCCCTCGTGGCTGATCATGTCACTGAATGAGTGTGTCATGTACTCATTGCCATTTGTACACCTTCTTTCAGTGGTTCCTGCTCAAACTGTTTGCTTCTTAGAAATTGGACCATTTGCCTTTTCACTGCCGATGTGTATGAAGTCTTTATGGTTCCACTGCATGACTTTTGTTGGCCACGTCATTTGCATATATGTTCTCCCGTTCTGAAGGTTTCCTTCTCTCTCTCTCTTTTTTTTTTTTGATGGTAGCTCTTTGAAGTGTAAGTTTTAATCTTAATAAAATTGTAGTGTAATTCAGTTATCAGTGTTATGTGCAAATTTGGTGGCATATTTAAGAGGGACGTGTTTAATCCTAGGTCAAGACTCCACTGTCTTCTAAGAATTTTATAGTCTTAGCTTTTATGTTCAATCCTGTCACAGTCTATTTTGACCACTATAAAAAAATATCAAGACTGGATAATTTATAAGCAATGGGAATTTATTGCTCATAGTTACTTCTGGAAGCTAGACAGTCCAAAGGTCAGGACGCCAGCATATTCAGTGTCTGCAAGAGCCCATTCCTCATAGCATCTTCAAAATCCTTGCTTATGGGCTAAAGAGATGGCTCAGTGGTTAAGAGCACTGACTGCTCTTCCAGAGGTCTTGAGTTCAAATCCCAGCAACCACATGGTGGCTCACAACCATCTGTAATGAGATCTGATGCCCTCTTCTGCTGTGTACAGGGTATTTATATATAATAAATAAATAAGTAAGTAAATAAATAAATAAATAAATCTTTAAAAAAAATCCTTGCTTACAGTTTCTTCTTCTTTTTTAATGATGCAGACCATTACTGCTATCAATGGTCACCCTATCATGCAGTAGAACATACACGTTTGAACTCGCAACTGTAACTGGGTATATTTGTTAACCTCACCCAAACCCTCCCTCTCTACTGTTTGGTCCAATTTTTGTAATGACCCTCAAAGCCCCAACTACTGCATAGGAGTGAGATTATGAAGTATTTGTCTGCCTGTGCCCAACTTGTTTTAACACAAGGATCTCTGGACCCTGGGCCTCCATCTTGTCTCAGTGGGTAGTGGCCTTTGCACAAAAGTCTGATGATCAGAACTGAATCCCTGGATCCCAAATGATGCCAGAAGAGAACCGACTCATGAGTGTCATTCTCTCTGATCTACATGAGTGGTGTGGTATGCACATAATTGAGCACACACACACACACACACACACACACACACACACACACACTCACACACAATCTCTAATTTTCTCAATTTCGTTACAAATAACAGGATTTTCTCTCTTTGTGCACCAATAGCATTCTGTTGCACATGCTTGCCACATTGTCTTAGTGGGCACACAGCTTCTACTGTGACTGCTGCTGCAATAACATGGGCACGCAGAGTGACTCGACAGACTGAGTCCATTTCTTTTGGATATATGTCCGAGAGGGGTATTGCTGGATTGTACCACCCTTGATCTTAGCCAGAGGCTGTGAAGGGATGGGTTTGGGGTTACTGACATCTTAGTTTTATCTTGATGCTTCCCCATAGGTATCTGCAGTGGCCACCCTAATACACCTGCCAACAGCATGAAAGGGTCCGGTCCCTCCATCTACTTGCTCATATATTTTTATCTTTATGGTTTTCCTAACATTTTTTCTTATTAGCTGCTGGGGCTTTGATTTGTGTTTCTCTGAAGTGGAACCTTTATGAAATATACTAATTGGTCCTTTATATGCCTTCCTTTGGAAAATACCTACTTAGACCTATTGTTCTTTCCCCCCTATCGAATAGAGCTCCTTATATATTCTGACTATTAACTTCTTGTCAAATGTACAGAATTTATGTTTTCTAAAGAAGCTGTACTGTTCCTTCTGGATATGTTTTTCTTAATATTTTAATGGGATTGTATACTGAGTTCTTTCAAATGCCATGTAAACGTTTTATGTATGTAATTATATGAATTTTATTTTTCTTTGATGAAAGTTGTTGTGCTGATAGATTTTGTTACTAAACTCCATTGTCCTCATGAAATAATTCTTGTTTATTGAACAGCGCACTCCATTTTGATGGGCTGATTCTGTTTGTTTTTATTTAAAATGTTTTGATTATATTTATGTGAGACTGGTTTTTACATTTCTGTAGTACTTCATTAAAAAGTAAGTTTTTAAACTGAAGCCATATCTTTACAAACACGAATTGCGTAACATTCCAATATTCACTCAAGTCCTTACATAGGTTATATAATATTGATAATTACCTCATGTTAAAAGTTGAAGCCCGGGTATAAAATTAACTCAAATAAATCAGTAGCCTTCCTCTACACAAAAGAGAAACAAGCCGAGAAAGAAATTAGGGAAACGACACCCTTCATAATAGACCCAAATAATATAAAGTACCTCGGTGTGACTTTAACCAAGCAAGTAAAAGATTTGTACAACAAGAACTTCAAGACTCTGAAGAAAGAAATTGAAGAAGACCTCAGAAGATGGAAAGATCTCCCATGCTCATGGATTGGCAGGATTAATATAGTAAAAATGGCCATTTTACCAAAAAGCGATCTACAGATTCAATGCAATCCCCATCAAAATACCAATCCAATTCTTCAAAGAGTTAGACAGAACAATTTGCAAATTCATCTGGAATAACAAAAACCCAGGATAGCTAAAACTATCCTCAACAATAAAAGGACTTCAGGGGAATCGCTATCCTGAACTCAAGCAGTATTACAGAGCAATAGTGATAAAAACTGCATGGTATTGGTACAGAGACAGACAGATAGACCAATGGAATAGAATTGAAGACCAGAAATGAACCCACACACCTATGGTCACTTGATTTTTTTGACAAAGGAGCCCAAACCATCCAATGGAAAAAAGATAGCATTTTCAGCAAATGGTGCTGGTTCAACTGGAGGTCAACATGTAGAAGAATGCAGATCGATCCATGCTTATCACCCTGTACAAAGCTTAAGTCCAAGTGGATCAAGGACCTCCACATCAAACCAGACACACTCAAACTAATAGAAGAAAAAACTAGGGAAGCATCTGGAACACATGGGCACTGGAAAAAATTTCCTGAACAAAACACCAATGGCTTATGCTCTAAGATCAAGAATCGACAAATGGGATCTCATAAAACTACAAAGCTTCTGTAAGGCAAAGGACACTGTGGTCAGGACAAAACGGCAACCAACAGATTGGGAAAAGATCTTTACCAATCCTACAACAGATAGAGGCCTTATATCCAAAATATACAAAGAACTCAAAAGTTAGACCCTTGAGGGAGACAAATAACCTATTAAAAATGGGGTTCAGAGCTAAACAAAGAATTCACAGCTGAGGAATGCGAATGGCTGAGAAACACCTAAAGAAATGTTCAACATCTTTAGTCATCAGGGAAATGCAAATCAAAACAACCCTGAGATTTCACCTCACACCAGTGAGAATGGCTAAGATCAAAAACTCAGGTGACAGCAAATGCTGGCGAGGATGCGGAGAAAGAGGAACACTCCTCCATTGTTGGTGGGGTTGCAGACTGGTACAACCATTCTGGAAATCAGTCTGGAGGTTCCTCAGAAAATTGGACATTGAACTGCCTGAGGATCCAGCTATACCTCTCTTGGGCATATACCCAAAAGATGCCCCAACATATAAAAAAGACACGTGCTCCACTATGTTCATCGCAGCCTTATTTATAATAGCCAGAAGCTGGAAAGAACCCAGATGCCCTTCAACAGAGGAATGGATACAGAAAATGTGGTACATCTACACAATGGAATATTACTGAGCTATCAAAAACAACGAGTTTATGAAATTCGTAGGCAAATGGTTGGACCTGGAAAATATCATCCTGAGTGAGCTAACCCAATCACAGAAAGACATACATGGTATGCACTCACTGATAAGTGGCTATTAGCCCAAATGCTTGAATTACCCTAGTTGCCTAGAACAAATAAAACTCAAGACGGATGATCAAAATGTGAAGGCTTCACCCCTTCTTTAAAAGGGGAACAAGAATACCCTTGGCAGGGAAGAGAGAGGCAAAGATTAAAACAGAGACTGAAGGAACACCCATTCAGAGCCTGCTCCACATGTGGCCCATACATATAGAGCCACCCAATTAGACAAGATGGATGAAGCAAAGAAGTGCAGACCGACAGGAGCCGGATGTGGATCGATCCTGAGAGAGACAGCCAGAATACAGCAAATACAGAGGCGAATGCCAGCAGCAAACCACTGAACTGAGAAACGGGACCCCCGTTGAAGGAATCAGAGAAAGAACTGGAAGAGCTTGAAGGGGCTTGAGACCCCATATGTACAACAATGCCAAGCAACCAGAGCTTCCAGGGACTAAGCCACTACCTAAAGACTATACATGGACTGACCCTGGACTCTGACCTCATAGGTAGCAATGAATATCCTAGTAAGAGCACCAGTGGAAGGGGAAGCCCTGGGTCCTGCTAAGACTGAACCCCCAGTGAACTAGACTGTCGGGGAGGGCGGCAATGGGGGGAGGGTGGGAGGGAACACCCATAAGGAAGGGGGGGGAAGGGGATGTTTGCCCGGAAACCGGAAAGGAATAACACTTTCGAAATGTACATAAGAAATACTCAAGTTAATAAAAAAAAAATTTAAAATAACAAAAATAAAGTCACACCCATGTTTAAGTTTAAAAAAAAAAAAAAAAAAAAAAAAAAGCTGACTGCTCTTCCCTGAGGTCCTGAGTTCAAATCCCAGCAACCACATGGTGGCTCACAACCATCTGTAATGATATCAGATGCCCTCTTCTGGTGCGTCTGAAGACAGCTGCAGTGTACTTATATATAATAAATAAATAAATCTTTAAAAAAAAAAAAAAAGTTGAAGCCCAGCTATAAGTCTCTCTAATTCTGGGGACTTTAAAGGTAGTAGTTTATCATTTATTCTCACCTTTTCCATGGTGTCTTATGTATTAAAAATTTGTGTTATTCTTGCACAGATTTGTTTGTTATTGTATTTGGCTAGAATATCACTTGTCTCTCTAGTTTTCTACAGAGGAAAAAGGTTATTTTTCTTTTATTGTCATTTTTTTCATTCCTACCTCTGTTTTTGCTTTCCTTCTTTCTCCTCTTTCCCTCTTAGCCAGAGTTACAAAAGTTTATTTTTCACTCTTTATGGCATGTGTGTGCACACATATGTACACATTTGCATGTGCAAGCATGATGTACACATGAGATCAGAGGACACTGTGGTAGGCTGTTCTCACCTTTCACCTCGTTTGAGACAGGTCCCGCGCTGCAGGTTTCTAGGGAGTCTCCTGTCTCTGCCTGCCTCTCACCCTAAGGATGCAGGCATTACACAGACGCACTGTTACATCAGATCTGGACCAGAACTCAGGCCCTGAGTGTACAAGCGAAGATCTTTACCTAACGAAACAATTTCCCTGAGCTCAGATTCACCAATTTTATTTTTCTTTTCACAATAAGCCAGGTGAATGGATGCCATTGCTTGTTTTAAAATATTTGAATTAAGAATTGTTTTTTTTTCACTTTAAAAATTTTCACTGCTAAAATTAGATTAATTTCCCCCACATCAGTAATTCAGTGTAAAATTATACAATCTTATGGTATCTTTCTTGTTCATCTCCTCCCACACCCCCTAAGCAGTAGGGATTAGCCTAATCCCTCATGCATGTTCAGTGGTGCTCTACTGTGCACCACAGAACCAGCCCTAAGCGTCATGGTTTCTAATGGTTTCTTTAAGACTTCCTTTTATTTTTTTTTATTTATTTATTTATTTATTTATTTATTTATTTATTTATTTATTTTATTTATTTTTTTCCTCTATTTTATCTAATGACAAGCTTTGAAAATTTTGTAATTTCTCTATTTTGTTGTTTTTCTCTTGACTATATTGTTTGTGAGTAATTTCCTCTTTTGTTGAATTTGACTAAAATATGGACTTCCAAATTTTGTCAAACCCATGTTAAAAATTTTAAAATAAAACTTGACTACTGAACTACATTCCCTTGCACTGGAAGTCCATGAGTTGACAGTGCTCAGAAAGTCCCTCAAGACCAAGCCCAGTGTCTGTGTGGTGGCGTGGCAGGCTGGACAAGCAGTCTGACTTCACTGCCCCTTTTCCTGATCACCTCACATGTGTGCTACTGAGGGAAACTTTGACGGACAGTTCTGCTTTTGGCTTTGAATGTAATTATTTTGACCTTTATGTTTGGCTTTGTGAAAAAAATGAAAACTTTTTTTTCTGCTAGTTGGGGTAAAATAGACTAATCCTATCAATGCTAGAACAACAGAAACATTTACAATTGGATTTTTAAAAAGCCACAATGTTGTGTAGCCTTACCTCCTCCCACAGAAGTCTCACTTTGAAGTGCTAAGATACTTCATGAAGAGTTGATGTCTTTATAAAATTTGCTCCCGTGAGCAAATCTCTAGCACAATGATTCTAAAGCATTGCACTGACTTATGAATTAATTTCATTAAATCTAGTTCCTGTTTATTTTTGCTACTTCTTTGAAGGTGGGATGTCTTCTGTGATAAAAGCCTATGGGTTTTTCTGTGCTCTGTGGTTGGGGTGGGTTTGTAAACATGCAGCTGTTATCAATATAATTTGTTAGGTTTATAGCTAAGGTTCTGGTAGCTACCACGGAAACATCAAGTGGTTTTCCCAAGGACACTAGAACCTGACCCTGATGATCAATCTTGTGTTCTACTCTCATGACTGGTCTTTCCATGACCTGGCAAGTTTTGATATTTTTTTTCATATTCAAATAAAAACAAGAAGAAGAGTTATAAAAAAAAGATATTTTTACTGGCCAAGCATATGGTCAATTTTTAATAAATACCACAGAAATGTGAAGAAAATATCATAGTTTTTTGCTTGATGAATTTTAGTTATAAATATATCAACAATACCATTTTTAATCTTTTATTACTCATTGTTCTTGATGTTCCCCTTTGTCTGCCAACTCTTCAAAAGGTGTATGATAAAGTTTCACCATATTCGAGTTTCTTTTGTTTTGTCTTGGTTTTATTTGTTTGTTTGTTTTGTTTTTGAGACAGGGTTTCTCTGTGTAGCCCTGGCTGTCCTGGAACTCACTCTGTAGACCAGTCTAGCCTTGAACTCACAGAGATCCTCTCTCTGCCTCTGCCTGCCTGCCTCTGCCTCTGCCTCTGCCTCTGCCTCTGCCTCTGCCTCTGCCTCTGCCTCTGCCTCTGCCTCTGCCTCTGCCTCTGCCTCTGCCTCTGCCTCTGCCTCTGCCTCTGCCTCCTCCTGAGTGTTGGGTTTAGAGGCATGTGCTACTACCTCCAGCTTCTAACAGCCTTTTACTTAAATATTTAGCAGATATAACTCTACCGAGAATACAGGTTAATGAACCATAATATGTCTGAGCGCCATCCATTTAATGCTTTAAAGTATTACATTTCCCGTTTAATACCTTTAAATTAAAATTTTACCTTATCTGATATTAACTCCTCCTTGAACAAGAAGCTCCTTGGTGCCCACTTCTCTGAGTAATTGATAACTGACATGTTTTCCTTGTTTTATACCTGTTTCCAGTTAGCAACTTTCTTAGTTAGGGTTTTACCACTGTGAACAGACAACACGACCAATGCAAATCTTATAAAGGACGGCATTTAATTGGGCTGGCTTACAGGTTCAGAGGTTCAGTCCATCATCATCAAGGTGGGATCAGGGCAGCATCCAAGCAGACATGATGTAGGCAGAGCTGAGGGTTCTACATCTTCATCTGGAGGCTGCTAGTGGAAGACTGATTTCCAGGCAGCTGTGATGAGGGTCTTATAGCCCATAGCCACAGTGACACACCCACTCCAACAGGTTCACACCTAATAGTGCCACTCCCTGGGCCGAGCATATGAAAACTGTAACAGCAGCATAAGGTCATTTGACTGTTCTTCTTAGATAGGCTCTAAATCTTTTTAATTTAAATTTTATTTTTATTTTATGTGTATGGGTGCTATGTCTGTGCACCATGTGTGTGCCTAGTGCCTAGTGAAGACAGAAAATGGCACTGGATCCTCTGTCACTGTACTTAGTGATGGTTATGAGTGTCCATGTGGGTGATGGAAGTTGAACCCAGGTCCTCTGGGCAAACAGCAACTTCTCTTAACTGCTGAGTCATCTCTCCAGCTCCTGAGTTCTTTTCTTTTTTATTTCTTTTTTAATGTAGTTACTTCACACTTATTGGGGTGACATGATTATATTCTTGTGGGTTGTTTATGAAAAGAAATCACCAGTAATTCCAAATGCAATAGTCAGGCATCTCCCATTTCCCCTCCACGCAGGAGGTGGAGTTTAATTCTTGTCTCACTTCCTGCTTGAGAGTTGGCTAGGTTTAGTCCCTGGCTTCTCAAGAAAAAGAGAGAAAGGAGAACAATAGTTCTCCTAGAAAGAGGAGAAGGGAACAACAGTTACTCTAGAGGAGAAAGATGGAAAATACCAATTCAGGGAGGGTAATATTATCAGTGACAGTATGTGGGTGCCCTGTTGTATGTGACAAGGAGATCATTCGAGTTTGGGTCATGCTTTCCTGGATTTTGACAAAATATCAGAAGATCCCAGGTATTGGGAGGAAGAGCTTGTAAGTGGGGGTGGGGAATAATGGAACTCACAGGATGTGGAGAGCAGTGGGAGGAATATTTAGGGGCAGGAAGAGGGTTAGCGAGAGAGAGGTAGGATCATGAGGCATGCAGCAAGAAGGGGCATGAATTGTAAGGGTCCATGATTCGCTGAAGAATGACACCCCAGACTCAAGTACTGTGCAACAGCATAGAGTGTTTATTCTGCAGAGAACCAGCATGCAGGGGTCCACCATACAATGAGACAGAAGACAGAGCTGTGTGCTTTGCAGGGTCAATTTAAAGCCAGTTACAGTAGGCCTGGGTGACTTTTACCTTTCTTTCCCTTGATTGGTTGGCTCTATCTCCAGGGGTATGGATGCCTTTGTGACTGGTTAGGGCTCTGGGGACTTTTCGGGGTGGCAAGGCATCCTCAGATTGGCTGCTCACAGCTGCGGTTGGCTGACCACGGGTTCCTGGATCTGGGTTCTCACTTCCGGGAAACAGAAATTTAAACCAAGCCTCCCAAACTGCCAGTTTGCAACCTGTCATGGAGTCAGCCTGGCTTTGGATAAATCCATCCTCTCAGAATAAGAACAAAATGTTATGATATACACCCACATAGAACACCACTATGAAACCCATCACTTTGGGTGTCAACTTTAAAAAAAAAAAATGAAACAAACAACCCATCCCCAAACCGTATTTGCAAATATGAAATGTTATGATTTTTATGTTTTTGGATAACCACACTAATACATATTAATATACACTAATGTAGAAAAGATTAGAAAAGGAACTGCGGGTGAGAGGTACACGCCACAGTTCTGTGTGCTGGCTGCTCTTTGTTCTGCTCTCCCACGTCCTGACTTGTCCATAGCTCTGCTTTGCCTTCCCTTGCATTAACACCCTTTCACTTCTGGCCCCGAGTAAGCAGACACATGCTCTTCCTACTGTTTGACAGCGATGACGTGTCATCCGTCTCCTCCACCAAGATGCACATTTGTCTCCATAAACATGTGATCTTCGACTTCTCTCCAAGTTTATAAGAAGAGAATTCTAGGAAGATTTTTTTTTTAACTTTTCCCTTTCTATCTCACTGCTGTTTTGCTAATTCTAGGTTTTCAAGTGCTTTTGGTCTACACAAGTATCTAGTAATGAATGTCATATTGTTAAGGACTTCATTATTATGCATGTTGAAAGGGTAACTCAGAGGTAAAGCCCAAGAATGCACAAGGCCCTGGGTTTTATCCATAGCAGCCTAACCCCAAGTATGTACATGCATCCCCATCCACCCTCATATTTTCCCTCACAATCCACATTCATGTATACACACAGACACGCACATGCATATGCATATGCACACACACGCACACATATGCATACATACATGCACATGCATATGCACGTGCACACAGATGCATACATATACACACATGCATCACACATGCACACATGCAGAGAGTCACATGTACACATATGTATACACAGACACACACATGCTTATGCACATGTACACATATATGCAGACATGCAGAGAATCACACACACATATGCATACATACATATACACACAAAGACACATGCACAAATGATTAGTGTGATTCAAATTATTTCTTTTCCTTTCCTTTCCTTTCCTTTCCTTTCTTTTCCTTTTCTTTTCCTCTTTCTCTCTGGTCTCCTTAATCTCTATGGTATTGATAATTAAATTTTGGGCCTCACCCACAAGCAAGCAATTGCTCTGTCACTGAGCTAAATCCCCGGCCCTGAAGGTACTAATTTAAAATTTAATTTTGACTTTTAGAATTTGCAACAGACTCTCCCTGGCCCAGGTTGGTCTTGGAATTTGGATACTTTTGCCTCATCTTCTCGAGTGAGGAGATTGCAAACCTGTAGTAGTTACTTTCCTGTACTATGATAAAATTCCCCGACCAGAAACAACTTAAGAAGGAACGACAATTTACTTTAGCTATGGTGCTAAAGAGAGAGAGTCCATCGTGATGCGGAAGGAGATGCATGGCGACAGGAGCACAAAACTGGCTGACCTCATTTTCATTCACACAGAAGCAGAGCAAGCACAAGGGAGCAGGAAGAGAGGCAAGGCTACAAAAGCCCAAGTCCCACCTCCATACTTTCTTCAGCAAGACTTCACTTCCTAAAAGCTGTACAACCTTTTCAAGTACCACCACCAACTGGGGACCTGTTGGTCTAATTTACCTTCTTTGCTGTGACAAAGCACAACAAACAAAAGCACCTTGGAGGAGGAAAGGAGTTATTTCATCTTAAGACTCTTAGGTCTTATCCCATCACTGAGGGAAGTCAGGTCAGGAAGCTGGAGGCAGGAACTGAAGCAGAAGTCATGGAGGAGTACTGCATAATGGATTCCTCTCCATGGCTTGCTTAGCCTGCATTCTTTCCTTTTTTTCCTCATTAATTTGTTTATTCACTTTACATTCTGATCACAGCCCCCTGCCTCCTTTACTCCTAGTCCCACCCTTTCCCTGCTTTTATTCCCTCCCTCTCCAGCCATATACCAACCCAACCTGGCACATCAAGTTGCAGTAGGACTAAGCACATCCTCTCCCTGAGACCAGTCAAGGCAGCCCAGCTAGGGGAGAGGGATCCAAAGGCAGGTAAAAGAGTCTGAGTCACAGACAGTCTTTGGTCCAATGGTTTAGGGGACCCACAGGAAGACCAAGCTGCTATTCATTTGCAGGGAGCCTAGGTCTGGCCCATGCATGCTCTTAGGTTGGTGGTCAGTCTCTGTAAGTCCTCATGGGCCCAGGTTAGTTGACTCTAGGTCTTCTTGTGGAGTCCTTGACCCCTCTGGCTCACTCAACCCCTCTCCCCACCTTTCCACAAGACTCTGGAGCTCTGCCTAAAGTTTGGCTGTGGGTTTCTGCATCTGTCTCCATCCACTGCTAGATGAAACCTCTCAGATGACAGTTAAGCTAGGCTTTTGTCTGCAAGCACAGTGGAGTATCATGAATAGTGTCAGGGATTGGTTCTTTCCCATGGTGTCTCAAGTTGAGCCAGTCATCGGTTGGCCATTCCCTCAGTCTCTGCTTTCTTAAACCTACCCAAAGGGCGGCATTATTCCTCATGGGCTGGGCCCTTCTCTATCAGTCAGTAATCAAAATAATGCCCTACATGCTTGCCTGCAGGCAATCTGATGGTTTTCTGAATTGAGGTTTCTCTTCCCATATGACTATATTTGACTTATGTTGACAAAAAGCCAAAACAAACTAACAAAAAATGCCCCCCAAACCCAAAACTCAAAGTGACAGCAACAATAAACAGGACAGGGTCCTTTGTCATCCAAACCACCACAGACATGCACCACCACACTCAGTTGAACTTACTTTTAAAACATCTTTGTTAAGATATAATGCTTTTATAGCCTAGTAAGGGCACCAGTGGAGGGGGACGCCTTTGGTCCGGCCAGGGCTGGACTCCCAGTGAACGGGAGTGTTGGGGGGAGGAGGGTAAGGGGGGGAGGATGGGGGGGGAACACCCATCGGGGGAGGGGCTAGGGAGATGTTGGCCCGGAAACCGGGAAAGGGAATAACAATCGAAATGTAAATAAGAAATATCCAAGTTAATAAAGATGGAAAAAAAAGATATAATGCTCTTAAAGTATACCATTCTGTCAACTATTGGTACAATAAAACTTCAGAAGATTTTTTTCGTCACACCTCAGAAGAAACTCTATTCCTATTACCTGTAACTTCTGTAACTTCTCTTTCCCGCCCTGTCCCTCTCTATCAATCCCAGGGAACTACTAGCTTACTCTGGACATTTCATATGATGTAATCAAATGGCATGTGACCTTCCATAGTTGCATGTAGGATAGCCAATCATACTACTGTCATATTTGAATTGTTCCTGATTTGGGCTACTATGATGCTTATGTTCAAAATTTTGAATGAATAATGTTTTCATTTTTCTTTGGTGTATACCTACATATAGAAGAACTGTCTTTAACATTTTGAGAAACCACCTAACTACTGGGCAGTCCCAATACTCTGTGTGTATGTGTGTGTGTGTGTTTGTGTGTGTGTGTGTGTGTGTGTGTGTGTGTATGTGTGTTGTTTTCAGTGATGTGTGAAGACATTGACTTCTTCCTACCCCCATATTTGCTGTTGTCTCTCTTTTTATTGCATAGACCTTGGTGTCTATGATGTGAGATTTAACTTTGGATTTCATTCACAAGTCTTTAACAACTTACGGTGCATCAGCACTAGTGAACTCATAGCCATGTGTTTATTGGCCATTTCCATGTATATCTGCTTTTGGAGAAATCCTTTTCACATTTTAGATTGGGCTATCACCTAAATCTGAGTTGACAAACATTTAAAACATAGTTTGGCTCTAGTGTCCTTATAAAGCACACTTACAACTTCTTTTACGCTGTGTATAATATATTTCATTCTCTTAATTAATTAACTGTGTGTATGCGTGCACATGCTCATGCATGTGTGTAGATTAGAGGAAAGCTTTCAGGAGTTGGTTCTCTTCCACCATTTGGTCCTCAAGGATTGAAATCAGGTAGCCAAGCTGACAGAAAGGCTGCCCACAGAGCCCTTTCATCAGCCCTTTTCCTCATGGTGTCCTGTGAATTATGAATCTTTGGGGGTTCTTACTTGTTGCTTGTTTATGACTTCAGTGTCACTAAGGAGACCACTGTATCTCCTTGCTTTTGTCTAGGAGTTCTCAAATGTTTGATTTTCACTCTTAGGTCTAGGCTCAATTTTGAGTTACGTTTTTGCATGCTGTTCTGTAGAGGACCAACCTGTTTTGATCTGATTTTAGTTTTTTTTCCCCCCTTAAAATGGGCTACAGAGAGGATGGGGTCAGATTTCTGCACACACCCTGCTCATTTTCATTCAGGGGGAGTGCTTTTGCATGAGTGCAGGGCCTCAGCTGTGGTCTTAGCAGAGTCTGTACAGACAGCACACTCTTTTCATCCTCCAAGGCCACAGTAAAGAAATATGATCGGTTTGGTTATTTTTCATCATACACCTTAAACCCCTTTTGTCTTGCTTGCCAAGACTTCCTTTAGGCCAGTTTGGACAATGTTACTAGCATATTCCTTGGTGTGGTCCTTTACTTTAATGTCTTGTGAGAACAAAAGGAAGTCTGAGCTGTAACTTCCCCTCCTGGAATGCCTGCCATCCACACATGTGGCTCACATAGTCCCAAGCCTCTTATCAGGATTTAAAGTTCTCTTTGTATTTAACATTCATTTCATATTGGATCATCTGGTCTCTAACACAGATTTTAATAATAGCCGCTCTCTGATTTCTTCAAGTTTCCCCTCCCTCCCTCTCTGTTCTTTCCTTTTCTCCTTCTACCCTGTTTGCAGAGTCTCAACCCTGAGCCATCTCAAATGCAAAGCATTTGCTCTACCAATTAGCCACATCCTCGGTCTACGGGATGTTCTTGTTGTTTTAAGGTCCCAGGAGACTATTGTGCTCTGCTTATTGTCATATGTTGTAGCCGAAACTCAAGTACTCATTATTTTTGTATTCAAAATATTCCCTCTCTCTCTCTCCCTCCCTCCCTCCCCCTTTCTCCTCTTTCCTCTCTCCTCTCATCTGATTTCTCTATCACTACCACTGAACTCAGGAGTTTAAGTGATCTTCCGGCCTCAGTCTCATGCAGATGCAGGTATATACATCTTGTAAAACACAGAAACTCCTCATCAACATCCCTAGTCCACTATGCAAATTTTTGGTTTCTTCTGATAGACATTTCTTTCTGGAAGCCAGGTGAAAGATATTGGAAATCTCCCCGGGCTTAGACCTGCCTTACTATGGTCACAGCTGCTTCTTTACAGTGCAGCAGAGAGAGAGAGAGAGAGAGAGAGAGAGAGAGAGAGAGAGAGAGAGAGACAGAGAGAGAGACAGAGAGAGACAGAGACAGAGAGAGAGAGAGAGAGACAGAGAGAGACAGAGAGAGACAGAGACAGACAGAGAGAGACAGAGAGAGAGAGAGAGAGAGAGAGAGAGAGAGAGAGAGAGAGAGAGAGAGAGAGAAAGGGGAGCTGAAAGATTTTCAAGGCACTGGAAGAGGCTCTCTTGCTCCCTCAGGTTCTCAATTGTCCCTGCCTTGGGACCTCAGGCCGACTTCTGTAGAGACAGCAGCTCTGTGATGTCCCGCTTTGTGACTTTACTCGGCAGAGTTCCAACCCTGCTCCATCTGCACGCGCAGCCCATCGCAGTGTCAATTTGAGCATTCTGCGACACTTAGATACTCACCGGAGTGGGCTGGGCTCAGGCCTCCAGGGCCAGTAGGCTCAGCAAAGTCAGAAATGAAAACCTAAACCCGACCGCGAAGTTGCTGCCTTCACAAACCTCACCGCCAGGGATCGTGACCCTCCCATCTTTATTTGATGTGCCTCAACCGACCTCCTTTCTCTCTGACACCCCAAACAGTCCTCTTGGCCTGTGTCTGAGTCATCTTTGTGTTTATGCATCCAGTTCCTGGCACACTGCACAGGGCACAATGGCGTTTCACAACAGTATTTGGAATGAATGACTTCGAATACAAAGCTGCAGTGAGTGACTTGGTTGGAAATGCATCGGATCCCTATATCAAAAACAAAGCCTCTGGCTCTGCGAATGCTGCAGAAGGGCATTTGACTGCAATAATATGGAGAGAGCCCAGGAATACGGGAAAACATAGGGAAGACTTGGAAATGGGCAGGGTCCAGCATGTCCAGAGGCTCAGGGACAAACAGTCAAGACTGGTTGTGCAGTAGGGGCCTACTGGTCAGGGTCATGTCACTAGTGGGATGCTATTCAGAATTTTTTGTCCTTATATTGTTTATTTAAGATTCAAATTCCTGGTAGAGAATACATCAGTTATGTTCTGTATAGCAGCAATAGTGGAGAGTCCCCAAACCTTTGGTTTCCAAAGTAGAGGCAAGCATTAGGTTTCCCATGTGACTCTGGGCACCCCTGGCAGGAAGATTAGTTTCTCTCATAGAATATAAGTGTGCTAGGAAATGGAGAAAAGTATGGGATAACCACTAAGCAAGCTCTCTTCCAGGTCTCCAGGTCTCTGGTTTCTAGCCTGGTATAAGCAATGTTTTCCTCAATCTCCATCTGCACCCTTTATGTTGGAGCTCCAATGCTACTCTTGAGACTTAGAGAGGAGAGAGCAGGAAAGCAGGTGGCAAAACAGTTTCCCTCCCCATGCTCAGTCTGTCTTCCAGCTCTCTGGCCTCTGGGGCTAGAAGGACTCAGGCTGCCGATCTTACCCTGCTGCCGATCTTACCCTTCTAGAGTACCTTTGTCTCGGGAGTGGGACCCATCCTAATGGGAGACATGAGAATTCCCAGAATTGGCTTTAGAGAGAGGCAAAAGGGCCATGCAGTCCTAAAACTAACTTTAGTTCTTCCCCTCTCTCATACAAATTGAATGGACAGTATGTTTAGGTTTCTAAATTAAATAGGGCTTTGCAGAATGGCCCGAGATTCTAGCCATCAAGTCAATGTTACCTCTGGTCTTTGTTCGTTGGGGCTGATACAGCAGGGCAGCATAGAGTTAGTGAGTGGTTCATCCATCACTTAAATCTAGATCATGCAATTCTGGAGTCTGGGGAATCCAAGGTCAATAACTGGCTAATTTGGTGTCTTACAGGGGCCCATTTCCTCATGTATGTCATGGTGGAAATGCTGAGACCTCTTTTATAAGGACTCTAATTTTATTCATGATGGCTTCACCCTCATGACACAAATCACCTCCCAAAGATCCCTTTGTGTAACACAAGGCTGGCAGAGTCTCAGCATCACGTTTGAAACGGGGACCTGAACATTCAGATCACAGTGCTCTTCTTCTTCGGCAAACATTTATTAAGCACTGGTCCCTGGAAACAGAACTAGACGGTGGTCCTCTGCTTTCTTCGTTACACTCACAGTCCAGTGGGAGAAAATGCGTATTAAACAACCAACCACCAATGAAATGTTTTTGTAAAATGGTGTAGACCGAAGCCCAAAGAACCAGAGGATTTTGTAATAGGAGCAAAATCTAGGTGGACGAGATATGAGGAGGCTTCCTCAGGGAGGAAAGTGATGGTGACATGGAGGTTAAGTGATGGTGGGTTTGCCCAGGCCAAGTGCCTCATACTCAGGTTTGTTTCTCCTATGTCAGGGACTCAGTCATTTTATCATTGCTGTTGTCACAGAGGCTCACAATCACATCTGGAACTTAGTGGAGAGAGGCAGGGGTGTCAAATGCTTGCAGGGTGTGTGTAGAGCAGTTCTCAACAACAGTAACAGGGACAATGACATCCTAGCGAGGAGGCTACCAGCAGCCTTATCTGAGAAGCTCAGTGCACTGAAGACAAGCCTTTTCAAAAAGAGAATCCCGGCACTGCTTGTTGCTTTAAAAATCCTGGAATAAAGACTTAAACAACTTGAATTCCCTGTCTGCCAAGCACAGTGGCTAGGGATGGAATGGTGAGTGACTCAGAGTCAGGAGGAAGTGAATCTGCCAAGGAGAATTTTGGTGCTGTTTGTGGATGGCGAGGCAGGGCTAAATCGCTGTGGAACTTGTAAAGGCTTTGAGATTCTACGAGCCCTGAGGAACCATGGAAGATAAACTCTATTTAAAACTTTAGGGGCTTTGTGCATTTAGATAGTCTCCCCAGACTCCTCTGTGGAAGATACACTATATCTTTATGCCCCTTGGTTCTTCCTCATAGTTAAAGGACTGTATACATTATACTTTTTTTTTTTTTTTAAACATACGCGAAGGTCAAAAGCAGAACTGTGCCATGGGAACCTCTCCTGCTGGCCTCTGACAAGGATGGCCTTATTCACTGCATGAACCACATTCCAGAATCTGCATTCTGGCTGGAAAGAAGAGTTGGGAATGAGCAAATGTCCTTATCCAAGGAAGTCATTGTTTTAATCTAATTAAATGCCTGGTGGAAAATCTCTCTCCATCCCAGCGATGCTTATGCCGTTATGGTCAAGTTCAGGGCATTGCCAACATATCTTAGCAAATTTCATTAGCAGTGGCTGTTTCCGCCCTCTTCTAGGTCATTAATGAGTTTGTTAAACAAGGACAGTTCCAGTACCAGCCTCTGATGTGCCCCAGAGGACCTTTTGCTTCCAAGCAGCGTGGTCCCATTTACTCCTGATTATACAGTCTTTCCACCACGCCGCATTCCATTCAGATGACGGTGCTCCAACACCGGCCGATTTAATTCTGAGCACAGATTTTATAGAAGTTGTCATCAAATGCATCACTGCCACCCACATAATGTCATTATGCCCCCCCCAGCCCTCGCTCACTCTCTGATTCTGTCTTTTCTACCTGCTTGCTATTGCTATTTTCCTGACAGATTTTTAACATGTCTATTTTTTTTTGTTGTTGTTGCAATTAACTACGCACAGCCTAAAGGCTGCTGTCTTTAACCGCGTCCAGACGGACAGACAGTTCAGTGGACGACACTGTTCATGCTCTTATACAGGCCAATCTGAAGGATGCTTTCACCTTTCAAAACCCAAGTGACACCCTCTTCACACAGGCTCCACGAGTGTTTTCCTCCTCTGATCTGACAGCCACTGTTCCGTCGTCCTTTGTCTATATAAACGCCCATCTCGTGGGAGCTTGAACTATGAGGAACCTTACAACATTTGCCCCGGCTTTACTTCAATAAGCATGCCCGTCTTTGTATTCCGCATCATCCTTTCCCTTCGGTGTTGAAGACAGGTTGATAGTCTGCTGTCTGTCTAGGACACGCCATTGCTTATTTATTCATCCATGGCTGAGCCTGTGCGAGGTTTTTGTATTTTAACTTGTGTGAATGATGCTGCTAGGAGTCTGGGCATCTAAACGTCTATTCTCTTCATTTATTTAACGTGTACACAGGATTGGAATATTGATCACATGGTAATTGCATTTTCCGCTCTTTGAGGAATTACCATAATGTTTTTCACAGCAGCTGCCCCGTTTAGTCTCCCACTGACACTGCTCAGAGGTTTCGGTTTCCCTGCGTCCCCTCCAACACTTCTTGCTTTCCGTTTTGGATGGCAGCCATCCCAGTGCATTTGGGGCGATGTCTCCTGGTGGCTTTCATTTGCATTTCCCTCGTGATCTGCAATGCCAGGTACCTCTACACATGCATGCTGGTCATTTGTGTACCTTCGCCCATTTCTACATTGAGCTACTTGGGCTTTGTCATTTCCAGTCTGGGTAGCCACTCCTGAAGTCGTGATTTGAAATATTTCCATCCGTTTGTAGGTTTTCTTTTTTCATCTGTTAATTATGTCTGTTGGTGTGCAGACATCTTGCATTTTGACAATTCCTCAGCGGTCTTTATGATTTGAGAAATTACCACTTTCTTTTGAAGAAACATTATTGTATGTTCCCTGTTTTTTCTCAACCACACAAATCGAGTTTTTTTTTTACTTTTCTTGGTGTTAGCATTTTTAAAACATCATTGTTGTGATTGATTTTCAAAATCCGAGTGGGACCTGGTTATAGTTTAACGTTTAAAACAAACAAGCAAGCAAGCAAGAGAGAAAGGAAAGAAGGAAGGAAGGAAGGAAGGAAGAAAGGAAGAAAGAGAGAAAAAAAAGAAAGAAAGAAAGAAAGAAAGAAAGAAAGAAAGAAAGAAAGAAAGAAAGAAAACAAGCAAGCACAGGGCAGAGAAATAGCCCAGTTAGTAAAGTGCTCATTTCAAAAGCATGAAGCCTGAGTTCAATTCCCAGAGTCCAAGTTTAAAAAAAAGGCACATGTGGGTGGTGCATCTTGCAACTGTAGCATTTCCCTGAGGCTTGTTGGAGGCAGCGAGCCTAAGCAGGGACGCCCAGGCTCCAGTGAGTGATTTCATCCTAAGAAACAAGGTGGAATACTTCTGAAGAAGACCTTAGGTTGGATTCCACATGCAGGTGTCACATGCAGCACATAAACACACACACACACACACACACACACACACACACACACACACACACAAAGGCACTCATGTACCTATCTAAACACAAAGAAAAATAAAATCGTGAAACAGACATTTCACTTGGGAAAGTTAAGCGGCAAGGGTTATGGAGGTGATCTGACTTAAAAATAATTAGCCATGTGTCTTGTTCTGCCAGTAATGATTTTCTTCCAGCAACCCTGTATAAGATACTTCTGTTCTGCTTTTCAGACAACAAACTGGGGACTAAAAAGACATCTTGCTTAGATTCACAGAATTGGCATGCATGCAAACATCATTAACCCCTTGTTCTTCGGCTCCATATCTCACAAAAGCTATTTTCAAATACTTTTAGAAGAAGATTGTTCCTTAGAGCAGTCCTCTAATTCAGTGGCTCTCAACCTGTGTGTGGGTCTTGACCCCTTCGGGGGGTTGTGGAATGAACTTTTCACAGCGGTTGCATATCGGATATTCTGAATATTAGCCATTTGCATAACGACTCATAACAGTAGCAAGATTGCATTAGGCGTTAGAAAGTTTGAGAATCACTGTTCTAATCTCACTTTGCCCTGTGTCACAAAATTGATACGAGCTTATTCCCCAAACAGGAAATGTGTGGTATACTCCATTTGGGTTATTTTATAAACCCACACTGCACTGTGCAAAGCATCCCAAGGACCAGAGAAATTAGAGAATTTACTCATGGTCTTGGGTCTAGGTAGAAGAGTGAGTTTCTGTTCCCAAATTAGTCGCTTCCAGGGCCTTTTCTGCCTCAAGTTAGCTCATCAAAGAGACAACTGAGACATTCTCAGGGGAAGCTACACTTTACTTAAACTGTCTTCACTAAGCAGTAATTCAAAATCCCTTTTATTGACCCCTTTGGTCTCTTGGTCTTGCTCTGGTAAGATTGTTCTAGAGGGGACTGGAGAGTTTAAGAGCACTGACTGCTCTTCCAGAGGTCCTGAGTTTAAATCTCAGCAACCACGTGGTGGCTCACAACCATCTGTAATGAGATCTGGTGCCCTCTTCTGGTGTGTCTGAAGACAGCTACAGTATACTTGTATATCATAAACAAATAAATCTTAAAAAAAAGATTGTTCTGTAGGAGAGGCACGCTCTTCTAGAACCTAGATCCATGATTTTACAAACCATGACATAGTTGTACGTTCATTTCCTAGTTTTCTACAAGTCATTCTTTCTAAAATGTAATTCGTAGAGGTTCCCAGTGGATTTTTTTTCTGGGAACTTTAACTGCAGACAGATTCTGCATATATTGCATAGATATTGCATGTTATAGAAAACCCTGGACAGTATCTAACATACAGGGTTTACTCTCTTACTTCAAAGAAGTCCAGGGTTAGACAGTACAGAACTGGCAATGCAGAGTCGTGGTTTTAGGGTCAGACTCTAATTTGTCTGCCTGACCTCTTCTAGAACATAGACTCTACCTTCAAGGTAATATAATTATTCAAAATGGCCCCCAAAGCATATGGTAGACAGCAGAAAGGGAGAAAATGCAGGCAGAAGACCCACAACTTCTGCTTTAAAGACTCTTTCTAGGAATTCTACTTGCCTTTTTTTGGAGACAAAGTCTTGCTAGGTGTGATGGTTTGTATATGGTTCAGGGAGAGCACTATTAGAAGGTGTGGCCTTGTTGGAGTAGGTGTGCCACTGTGGGTGTGGAGTTTAAAAACCTCAGCCTAGCTTCCTGGAAGCTAGTCTTCTCCTATCAGCCTTCAGATGAAGATGTAGAACTCTCAGCTCTTCCTGTGGATGCTACCATGCTCCCATCTTGATGATAATGGACTGAACCTCAGAACCTGTAAGCCTGCCCCAATTAAATGTTGTCCTTATAAGAGTTGTGGTGTCCACAGCAGAAAAAACTAAGACACTAGGTATCTCCTATCTGGCCTTGAACTACAGACCCTCTTGCCTTCATCTTTTGAACACTGGGATTACAGATATGCATCAATATACCTGGCTCGAATCTCATTTAACACTTCCATTAATATCTTCTTTGGCCAACATCTCCTCACAGACCTCGCTGTACTTAGCAGCAAGTCAGGCTGGGAAGTGTAGGCTTTTTGTTTGTTGGTTGAGGCAAGGCAATATCTTTCTGTGTAGCCCTGCCTGTCTTGGAAAAGACAACATTGGCCTTGAACTCAGCGTTCCACCTTCCTCTGTTTCCTGAGTGCTAAAATTAAAGGTGTGTGGCATCACACCCACCCACCAGGTGGAAATGTAGTATTTCAGCTGGTTTTATTCTTAACCTAATTAGAATCCTGGCACGAAGGACAAAGGACTGGACACCTAGCTGCTGACACTGGGAGTTTCTCCTGCCTGTTGTTCTGGCTTTAGTTTTATCCCATGTGTGCCTCCAGAATCCTGTTTTAGACACTCTTCCCCAGCAACTGGTACTGTTTTGGAAGGCTGTGAGACTCTTAGGAGTGGGCCGCAGTTGATAGGAGTAGGTCAGCAGAGCAGACCCTTTGAAGGTTATACCTGTTCTCCTGGTCCCTGCTCTCTCTCTCTCTCTCTGCGTCCAGATCTACGTTAACGTGAACGACCTGCCCCACAGTCCAGTTCCCAGTTCCCATCACTGAGCTGCTCTTCCATGACTTCCACACCACAGTGAGCTGAAACCCACTTAAACCGTGAGCCAAAATAGAGAGTCTTTTCTTTTTTACTTTGTTCTGTTAGAGATTGTGGTCACAGTGGAGTCACTGTGTCCTCAAATCCTTTTCCTCCTCTTATTGAAAGTGCCTTTGGGGCATCTGATTTCTGTAACAGATGTCACTATAAGGCATTCTGATTAAAATCCTGCCTTTTTTTTATTATTATGTTCCTTACTTAGGATCACTTCCTAGAGGTTTTATGGAACGCAACTTTTCTGCCTTCACCCCCAGTTTCACTATATCTCTTTATTGCCATGAGATCCCCTCCCATCACTAGCTTCTAAGATAAGGGAAGAGAGAGGGTCACAGAGAGACTATTTCAGAAGCTCCAGCACCGAGTGTTCTTAGAAAGAAGATGAGACTCAGGCCCTCCATGCCAAGCCTACTGGAATCTGTGGTCTCTCTCTATTTCTCTGGGTATTGCTTTCTTAGGTAGGTGCTGCCATTAATATTTTCCTATTGAAGTCCCATGTCTGTGTGCATAGATCAAGGTGTTGCCAGGAAGACTAAATGCTCAACAGAAGAATGGATGGCTTGTGTGAGCATGATTGCTCTACACCTCAGCTCTAAGGTCTTTGTGATACAAAGGGGAGCCTCAAAACCTGACTCTGCCTCAGAGTTACATTTGAAGTTTGTTAAATATGTCGACTATTGGGTCTTATCCTGTGGTTCTCCAATTCAGAGAGACTGGAGTGGGCATTGGATTATCTGTGATTTTGAGAAACTCTTGTGAGGCAGCTGTGGTTAACAGATGTTAATATGCAAAAAGAATAGCTTTGTGTAAACAGAGCATGTGGTGTTATGGGAACGTGCTGGCTTTGGACCTGAGGACTATGTTTCAATCTTGGCTCAGTGAATACCTGTAGAGTATAGCCAGGCTGGTTGGTGGGCACTGGAGCCCAACCTCTTGAAGAGGATGAACTTTTCAACTAATTATGTTACACAAGGCACCCTTAGGGGGAAGAAGAGACTGGGGTAAAGTAGGATGGAGACTTGGCAGGGATTCTGTTAGGAATCTGGGATAGGAGGAAATCAAGGGTCTCTGAGGAATGGAACTACAGAAAGACATCGGGAAGGGAGAGAGGCGAAAGAACTGAGATTGTGCTGGTTGTGTAGACTGGCTGGCCACTGACTCCCCTGGGTCTTCCTGTCTCTGCGTCCCGGTGCTGAAATTCCAAATGTGAGCCATTAGGCCTGGCTTTTTATGTGAGTGCTGGGGATGTGAACTCAGGTCCTCCAGCTTGAGTAAGCCCTTTAACCCAGTGCATCTTCTCCTCAGCCTCATTTCTATTAGTTTTGATGTGGCAGCCTAAAAGGAAGCCTAGTTTTATTCTGATTACAAATATAACATTTATGCCCCTGCAACACTTTGTGAGGAATTAGGGAACCCTGGGTATAAAGTATCTCTGTAAAGGGAGATGCTGCCGAACAGATGGCCATTTTGTGCTTTGCTATAATTACTGAACCTTCTATGTACCACACTGGCCTGGGCATTTGAGAACACAGAAGGTGTCTGAAGCATACGGTGACTCAGCACCAAAGATTTTGTGAGAGTCTGGGCATTGGGTTCACATCTGTAATCCCAGAACTCAGGAGGCAGAGGCAGGAGGATCAGAAGGCTCTGTCCATCCTTAGCAACACAGCAAGTTGGAGTTTAACCTTGGATACATGCAACACTGTCTCACAAACAAACAAACCAACAAACAACAAGCACACGTCTATTACTGCACACAAACTTGTACGTAACTTGAAAATTGTCAGGTCCTATAATTTGCAGAGAACGAGACTAAGATCAGAACCATGTGTTTAAGAATCCAGCCAGATTCAAGAGTGTCCAAGCTGGAGAAGGTCTTGAAAAGGGATTGATTTAATTTTCTGATTTAGTTTTACTGATGAAGGACTGAGGTCTGCAGAAAGGAAGGACTTAGAGCTGCTGATAAATTCTTACTGCTTTACTAAGTATTCATTATTTAATAGGGTTTGCTAAGAATTATTACAACATAGACTTTGCAGTAGATCAAGCCTAAGATGTTAGCGCTGAAGTTTATGTAAGCATCATCTGGCTCAATTTGCTGAATTTCCTAATGAGGTACCTGGAGGTGCATTTTATTTTACTTACTGCTGACTCATAGCTTAAAGACAACTGCAGCATTTGGGAGAAGGAGTTGGAAAATAACAGGACACCAGCCTTAAACATCCTTTTCATTTTCCAGAACATATTGACCAATTCCTGCTTAAATATATGTCCTTTCCTCTCGTGATTAATTGGTTTTATTTGAACAAATACCCACAAGTTAATTGGACTTTAGGAAGGTGAACAGTGAGCAGACATCTGTCATGTGTAGACAAATGATCTAGGTTAGAATGCAGTAGGATACAAAATGTCACACTGCCCCAAAATGAAGTAACAGACATGTAATTCTCCTCAATGCCAGTGGTTTTCAACCTTCCTAACACTGTGACCCCCCAACCCTAAAATTAATTTTGTGGCTACTTCATAACTGTAATTTTGCTACTGTTTACGAATTATAACACAATCAGGTTTTGGAGATAGGAGTTTGCCAAAGGGAACCCACAATTTGAGAACCACTGCTTCTGTAGCAAGAAATGTGAAGACTAGGGATTATGGGATTAGGTGGTGTAGTAGTTTTTGTCTGTTATTAGAGATCCAGACTTTTAAAAATGTCTTTCCTGTAATACCCAACTATCTTATAAACTTAGTTACTATATCGTAACAAAATATCTAATAAAAGCAACTTACTGAAAGGATTTATTTCAGTGTGCAGTGCAGTTGCAGGGAACAATCATCATGGATTCACGGCAGGAGCATGACGTGGGTGGAGAGGTGCAAATACAGGCGCTTAGCCTGCTCCGTCCTTTTCATTCAGTCTAAGACCAGTACATGGAATGATGTCACCCAAACCTAGGTGGGTCTTCCCACCTCAAGGAACATAACCTAGAAATTCCTTAGCGGATATGCCCAGAGGTTTATCTTCAGTGGTTCTAGTTCTTGTCAGGTTGACTGTTAGTGCTAACCACTGCACATAGCTATACATAGGCTGAGATGGCCAAAGTACTCAATTCCAAGCTTTACAGTTCATACGCATTGTGCTGTATTTACATGCTGATATCCCAATTGGGGGGGGCATGGAAAGAAAAAGAAAGAAAAGAAAAACTGGGATTAACAATTTCAATGTGTCTTTAGTTATTGTCACGGTTTGAATATGCTTGGCTCAGGGTGTGGCACTATTTGGAGGTGTGTCCTTGTTGGAGTAGGTGTGTCACTGTGGGTGTGGGCTTTAAGACACTCATCCTAGCTGCCCGGAAGCCAGTCTTCCACTAGCAGCATTCAGATGAAGGTGTAGAACTCTCAGCTCCCCCTGCACCATGCCTGCCTGGATGCTGCCAGGCTCCTGCCTTGCTAATAATGGACTGAACCTCTGAACCTGTAAGCCAGCCCCAATTAAATCTTGTCCTTATAAGAGTCACTTCTGCCATGGTGTCTGTTCTCAGCAGTAAAGCCCTAACTAAGACAGTTATGATGGAGCAAGTTCCTCCCAGGTCTCATTGGCTACAGAAAGACTTGTGTCAGGTATTCATTAATCCCCAGCAAAGAATTGCCTTCATGGCTCAGAAACATCCTAGTTCATCTTCGAGGTCTGAAGGAGAACCCCCTTTCTTAGTTGCTAGTTCTTTAACAACTTGAAGTTTTGTGTAGATAAAGTCAAGAGCACCTATTGGGAGGGGAGTATAGCGGATGCCACATCAGAGAATCAACATCTTGAAGCAGTGTACTTTCCAATAAATATTGCAACGTATACTGAAAATAAAACCTATTTACTTTCCAGACAGGTCAATAGTGAAGTGAGTAAACTTTAGACAGTTTGAGTTTGAGTCTTGGCACCAGCTAAGACCTCATCTATCCATCTATTCTTCAATTTTCTTATCTGTAAGAAAGAAATTATAATAGTATTTCCGTCATATTTGGGGATATTTGTTTTTTTGCAAGGAGTTAGGAAGCACAATGTGCATAGTAATTATTAATTACTCGAATCAGTGCTAAGCACACAGTAAGCCCTCAACAAACACCACCTTCTGGGATTTTGGAAACACGGGTGCTGTAAATTTAAGTTTTGTTTATCTTGATTTAAGTCAGAGTTGTGTATTCCCCAAGCCTGTAGCTGCCCCTTTCTAAGTGCAAGGCATAGAGTCTGGCATAGCTAGCTCTCCTCCACGTAAGGTGTTTTGGTTTTAACTCGGGATGTACAGGCAGACTTTCTCTGGTTCTTCTTTCTAATTTTCTGGCTGCCCCAGAGAGCGAGCCCTGTTTAATCAGCTTATTCAGGCCCAGAATCCATTTATTTGATCTCAAATTGGATGTTTGCCTCTCAGGCCCAGACCAAAACAACAATGCAATTTACCTTATCTGCTTTACATTTCTGGCTCCCAGAGAGGAAACTTGGCAAGTACCTCCTCCCTCAGGACACCAGGACTCGAAGCCCAGTGAGCTTTCTCTCCCAAGCCCAGAAAACTGAGCTGATCTGGACATTTTGGAAACTGTTAAAAGACTAACAAAATCTTGCTGCTATTCACTTTATGACATTGATGGCTGTGCCTACTGGCTTGGACTCCAAATTCAGAGTCACCGATGATCTTGACAGGAAGTCAGGCTGGTTCCAAGAGAAATGAGTCTTGTAGAACAGATCTGCTCAAGGCTCTTTATGCCCATGATTGCCTTGACAAGCCTTGGCATGATTATTTGTCCAGACCTGACTGTGAGAGTCTCCCTGAGAGTTCTGTTAGCAAGATGGAGCCCCTAGTGAGTAGGCTCATGTCTTTGAAGCAATATCCCAAGAGCAGATGCTTCCTGTTCGATTTCAGAGGACAACTGACAAATGCCTGGCTTCCCAGAGTAGGAGAGAAGGGAACTCTCGTCTTTCACCACAACTGTACAATTATAATGTAAACTTGGTTAAGCTTTCCCTAGAAGGGGGGGGGGCGCCTACTGACCTTGAGAAAGGTCACCAACTTCATAAACTTGGATTTGGGATTGGATCACCTTAGAAACCAGAAAAACCCAGGAAATGGTTTTTCTCAGTTTAGTATATATGGTTTTATTCCTTCTCTGGCTTCATTTTCTCACTTGCTGTCTGTATGATCTTCTATTATTGCTGCTTGTTGAAATTTAGGGATATTTCTGTCCTCTTGGAAATTATTCAAAAATATTTAAAATGCCTACTTAGTTGTATTTTCCCCCCTTAGTTATCTGGTCCTTCTACCATTTTTTTCCCTGAGCAATAAATCATGTTAGGAAGTGAGTTTATCTTCTTTTTACCAATGTTGCAGGCTCTCTTGCCTATGAATTTTCTTCCTGTGCTTTTGGAATGTCCTTTGCTCCTAATCAGCCTGTCCTCGACCCACCCCACCACACACCACTCTTTCCACAGAAAGAGTCATCCGTTCTCCTCCACCTATTATACCTGCCTTCCCAGCCTTCCTAGAGATTAGATCAGTCTTCTAGTCTACTGCATCAGGGTAGAGAACACTAACCTTCCAGCAGCATCCTTTTATCACCTCGAAGGAATGGTGGGGACATCCAGGTGTTCTCACATAAAGTGCCTTGAGAAGAGGGGTAATCTTCACTATCAACTCAACCAGATTGAGAAACACTTGAAGTGCTGGGTGGGCATTTCCAGAAGGGAGGGCCTAAGTGGTAAACACTTGAGATTATGGACAGCACCGTCTGTCTTGCCCATGAGGATGCTATTTAGTGAGCTTACACACGGGATGAGGCTATGAGATCGAACAAATCTTCCTCCTTGAGTTGTTCTTGCCAATTATTGTGTCACAGCGATGAGAAATTAGCAACAACAACAACAACTACAAGAAACAATAAAAATATTTTAAAAAGTCAAGTGTGATGGTTTACACAGTCAATCCAAGCACCTGGGAGCTGAAAAGAAGAGAGTTACTGTCACTGAAAATATGAGCCACCCAAGCTATGTAAATGTCCAGGTCATGTTTGGGTTCCATAGGGGGCTCTAGGACAGTCTGAGAATACTGGGAGGCTGTCTAATTTTTCTTAATATTTAGAGAAATTATTTAGTTCAAATGAAATCTGGGGTTTGAATGTCGGTCATAGATTCTGTAAGACCCCAAGAGATCATGTGACCATAACCTATATGCTACTAGACTGGGACCTATCACTTGGTATCATTATTGATGGCTTCTGTTGCACTCGTGTCCTGGTTACCAGAAGTCTGGCACTTACCTTTTAGAAGCCTCCCTTACTTCAGGTGCTGTGACGCCCTCTTGAAGAAGACGGGTATAACTTGAAAATTACAGTTAAAAACTGAAATGCTCTCCTGTTTGATTTTCATAGTTGGCAAGCATTTGTATATCCCATTCTGTGCCTGGGACATTGTCCATCCAATATGGAAATGGTACTATCACTGAACAAGAGTATGAGAAACCTGGAGCCTCTTTTTTTCTTCTTTGTTTTGGGTTTTTGTTGTTTGTTTTTAGATTTCACATTGGCAACACATTTAACCTCCTTGAGTCTTACTTTCCCCATTTATAGTGTGTAGAAAAGAAAATCTCCTTCATGTAGCACTGCTGTAGAGTTATATAAGATAAGGCATACAATAGCAGAGGGCTAGCAGACAGGGACGCTCACACGCACTCACTCACTTGTGGTGAAACCTAGCCTGAATTAATAAAGCTAATTATAATCTCAGAAATCCCACTCAGTGTGAATACTCTTCAGTTTCACTGCACAAGCATTTTGTGTTTGACTATGGTGGCCAACTTCAAATGTCTGTTTCTTTGCAAGATCTGAACTCCAAAACTCGTCTGAGTCCACAAATTTTGTACGGGGAATAAGGAATCTTTTATGAGCACAGAAAATCAACAAGTAGAGCCGATGCTATCAGGATTGGACACATAGCACATATCCAGAGAGGGATAATGGGTAGATGCCTGAGATTGGAGTATGAGGCTTTGAGTCAGGGTAGTGAGGGGAGCTGACATCAGATAAATGAAGAAGATACATTTTGGGGAAATGAGACAGAACATTGCAGGGTGCTACAAGAGATTAGCACCTGTTAGCCAAACTGCCTATTGGCTTGTGAGTATCTGAGAGAAAGAATATTATCTTTAGGAGAGATCACCTTTCAAGAAGTACATGGAACAATTTGGCAGAGAATGTGGGAAGAATCAACCCAGGTCATTCACTTTCTCTAGCCCAGAACCTATCTGTGCACACTCACAGACTCCTCAACAACATCTTCATATGACAACAAACATTTATTGCAATTAAAAATGTTCTCTTTTAAGAGTTGCATAAGCCAACCTTCTCCCTCCTCTCCTCTCTTCTGCTTTCCCCTCCTCCCCTTCCCCTCTCCTCCCCTTTCCTTCCCTCTTTCACTTCCCTTCCCATTTCCATCCCTTTTTCTTCTCTCCAGAGCCTCATGCATTTGAGGAAAATGCTCTACCACTGAGATACCCATCCCTGAAAGACAATTCTTCTAAAATGCGCACTAGAGGTATGGAAAATAAAGTGATGAGCTAGCTCTGTGTGTGTGTGTGTGTGTGTGTGTGTGTGTGTGTGTGTGTGTGTGCGTGTGGTTCTTTAAGAGGGGAATGATGAGAACTGATTTGTATTTCAGAGAGAAAACAACAACAAGAACAACAACAAGAACAACAACAGGCCACACTATGTGATTGAAAATGGATAATAGTGGACAGAAAAAAAAATCTTATTTAATCAGTCTCTTCTACTACATAGGATAGTACCAGGCAGGGATTTGCATTACTAATTTCTGGTTTTAGTCTTTATTTTTGAGAGTTTCATACAGGTATACAATGAAAGATGATCACGTCTACTTCCCATTTCCCCCCTTTATGTCCTCCCCAATATGCCTCCTCTAGTCAGTGCTACCCATATGTGCATGGGTATATGGGCCACTGGAGCATGGGAAACCACCACTGGCCACATTCTCAAGAAAAAGAATTCCTCCTGTCTTTAGCAAATCTATTTCCAATAGCTCCCGAGTAGAGGGTGGGCTTGGAGATCATCTACCTACCATGTGGGGAGTTTTGTTGGCTTGATCTGGGGTAGGTCTTATGCAGGTAACCTCAGCTCCTGAGAGGTCATGATTGTGGTAGCCATGTTACTTCCAGAAGTCAGCCTTTCACAGGACTCTTCTCCATGCCACCCCGTCTTCCGTCATGTTCCTGGGCCTTGGTGGTTGGGTGGTCAACATTGTCCTATGTCCTGAGAAGTCTCTCTGTCTTTCTCAGCACTTTGAGCACTTATACATCTCTCCGTTGACTGCTTCCAACCACAACGAAGAAGCCTCTCCAACCAAAGTTGAGAACGTCCTGGGTACAAACATTTAGAGGGCAATTCAACAAGCTGATCGTTTGACAGAATAATAGAACATTCTATCATAAGATTTATTACTTTGGCAGCCATGACTTTTGACCCAAATTACAGCAGTAGTCATGAAACTCCTTCCTGTAGAGTAGGTCATGCCCTTATTGCACCATAAGCACATCTTACTGGACATGTTACTGTTGTGGCATGCAGGGTCCAGCACTGGATATGACCATGGGATATTTTCTCTTCTGCAGCCTGCCTAGCACCTTCCGGAACTATGGAAACTAGCCAGAAGGGAAGACACATTCTGGTTAGTTTGAAATTGATTTCCCTGTGTCCTCTAGCTAAAGTGTGTGATGCTTTTAGCAATAAGATCTTACTGTGCAGTTATGGTGGGTAACCAAGGTCAGTGCAATAGCCTATGTTGCTTTGGAGACTTCTGGGGCCTCTTTGACAAATAACTCATAGAGAGATAGCTCATGACTTGTACTATGATCTTTATTTAATAACTTGCACCTTCTGGGAGTAACACTGTCTGCCTGTGGAGGGTAATTACTCTTGCATTACTATTTTTTTTTAACAAATACAATGTCTATCTTCATACTGCCTCTTTCCTGGTACAGAGAAAGGAGCATTGACAATATATTGAACGTTGAGTGCTAGAGTCAAACTGTTCAATGGGATCCTGCAGGGTCAGAATATGGGCAGATTCCACAGGGAAACTTAATCACAGTGCTAAGAGTGGTGTGGCCACATACTACTTCTGCAGCCATAACCAAAGCTGAGAGCATTCCCTGGGAATAGAAAGTTGCTGACTGTAGGCCACAAGGCACCAGCTCTGGGCTCTGAGGCTAACACAGAGTGAGAGGTGGCTTTCCTTTTCTCAGTGTTGTTTTCTATTTTACCATCTGGAATGGTGGTTCCAGGCAGGTGACTGGGCAGTATGGGTTGTGTGGAGACTGAGGAGTGAGTCAAGGGCAGACAGGAGGGATATAGAAAACACTCAGTGGGAAGGTTCCTTGAGATAGAGAGCTCTGGTCAGGGAGCGCTTGTCCACTTAGAGGTGAGAGTTTGCCTGGTTGGCCAACACTGTGTAAAGCAGCTTTCTTCCAGTTCTTGTTTATCTAGTTTTGTTATAGCTGACATTCTTCTGTACATTTGTTAGGAAGGGCTACCTCACTGTCGTGTCTGTTTTCACTTAAAGGACCATCGTTATTTAAGGCTTGACCCTCTTCTCAGTTTGACTAAGCTTATTTTATTATTTTAAAAAGCTTTATTATATGCCAGCATATGTGTGTGTGTGTGTGTGTGTGTGTGTAGACATACTCATGTGGAGATCAGAAGACAACTTTTCTCTTCTTCCACATTTATGTGTGTTCTGAGGATCAAACTCGCGTCACCAGGTTTGCATGGAAGTGCCTTTACTGGTTAAGCATTTATCCAGCTCAGTCCACATATTTTAGATTATAGTAATAGCTGTGTCGATAACAACATCTCACCAGTGTTGAATACCACATGCCAGACTTTTCCGAACACTGGATATGCCTCACCTCCACCTTTTCAATGCCTTTTTGAAATGGGTAGTGCAACCATTGTAGTATTATTTTTGAAAATAAATCCTGGCATGGGTTACTACCCACTTCAATGGTTTATATTCCTGAATGAAACACACACACAGCCTTCGGTTTTTTTAATATGCCTTAGTCAGCACAATTGCTGGGCAAACGCCTAATCTCCATGCTGTTAGAATCTACTTTCTACCGATAACTCTGAGTTACTACTTACTAATTTCTATGTTCCATCTTGGCTGCTCTTGACCCAACTGAGCAGCCTTCTGGGTTGCGTCCTCTTGGCCCTTTTACGTAGTGCTTTGGTTCTGCCTCCTGCACACCTCCTAAGGCATGGGGGCTCTTCCTGAACGTCCTTATCCTTCCATGTCTCTCCCTGTCTCCTCCTAGTAGTCCCAAGCCCGGGAAGCCTAAATCCCACCTCTCTCTCTCTTCTCCCCAGCTATTGGCTGCTGGCATCTTTATTTACCAATCAGAATCAACTGGGGGCAGGTTCCCAGAAGCTACATGCAGACTCCAGATCTTGAGGGCCCAGCACTTAGAGTTACAATAACACCAAAAAAACATAGCCTCAACAACCATTTCCACTTACAAGTGAAGAAAAGGAAGCTTTATAACAGTGAACACCTGAAGGACATAGGCCTGTAGACACTGGACAAAATGTTGATCCAGGAGGATGAGGCAAGGCCTGTGCTGCCTTTTAAATAGAACTCTTACCATATTCAAAGAAAGCACCGTGTTCACACAGCAGGGATGTGTGAACTGCACACAATGTTGTGTCCTCAAAAATGCATAGTTGAGAGAGAGGGGAACCAAATGAAATTAGAACAAGATACAGAAAGTTGGGAGGTGAAACAGTAGACTGTGAGTAGGAAGCTGCAGAGAGGAGAGCTGGGAAACTAGATGGTTCTGAAGAGCCCCAGGGAAGAGAGATGATTGGCCCAGGTGGGCTGAATCCACGCAAATGCCTGGGTGATCCAGGAAGGGAGGCGGCTGTGCTGACGCTCGTGTTGGTTAACAGTAAGCAGATCAGATCAACCGAAGAAAAGTCCAAGGTGGGATGTGGGGAAGAATTTTGGATTTAGGAATGTGAAGGGCCAAGGAAGGAAGGCGTAAGAATTTTCATTCCGTTAGGTAGGTTGTTGGAAATAAGAAAGAGTATTGGAACATTCCAGTATTAGGTGATACATTATTTCAGGAGTGTTCTGGGAACCGTGTGTCAATAAAGGCTAGGTGAGGCCCCTGGGAACCAGCTAGGGGAACGTTGCAAACTCCAGGGCACAGAGATACTCAGAATCATAGCTCACCAATTCCCCCACCCCCACCCCCACCCCCCCAACCCCAAGGTGAATTAAAGATGAGCCTATGACGTAACTGGGCGGAATGGATGGAGCCACATTGTTTCCAATCACGGACAGAGTCTGAATCAGCCACAGACTATTTTTGTTTGGGGGTTTCGTGCATAGGCAATTTGCAACTAATTAATTTACTTATATTCCTTTTCCCAGTCTAATTAATTTAAACAAGTACCGCCTCCTTTGACCCCCACAGTGGTACAAGCCCATGTTTGTAAGAGTACAGCTTTTAATTGAGGTGGTCGCTTCTGATCGCTGAAGGAGACCTTTCTCTGGATGCTCACACACCTGCCACTTATCCACAGCACTCAGCCCGCGCTTTCAAAGCTCTTTGCTTTTAACTCAAGAACACTGGGGCCAAGGGCTGGCATTGCGCATGCTTCTGTGGGACCACAATTCCCTTTGACAATCTGCTTTTAATTTTAGGGGTCTGCACGTTTCTCGGAGTTCATTATTAGCCCAGATCAGAAAACTGAAGGGTTGACAAATAGAAATTGAACAGAAATTATTTCCTCAAAAAGAAACAAGGTGTAGCCTTAACTGTACAACAATAAAAAATCAAATTCCCTAAAGAGAATTACCGAATATTTTAGGAATCGCTTTCCCCTATGCTTTAAATTACAGCGCTTCTGAGTCCGTTGAGTTGTCGGGGCAGCCTGGTCTTTGCCTGTAGGTTCTCTCAGCTCAACATCCCTTAGTCTCTTGAGGAGCAATGTCTAGAATCTGGTACTCATGGGGATGCTTAGTACCATGTACAGTATGTCCTTAGTCCTGGAAAGAGAAAGGAAAGGCTGGAGGGAGAACTAAGAACTGGGGGAGGTGGGGAAGGGGTAACTACACAGACCCCAGTTAGCTCGGACAGAGCTCAGGAAGCTTGCTCACTAGCAGCTGGCTGAGTTGACACAAATCCTTTCGTCTAGTGAACTCCTCAGCTTCAGGGCTTTTGGCCAAAAATGCTTTAAGTTTCTTTGTGGCTGCACATTTGCTCCTGCCTCTGGACAGATTCAAACTCTGCCATCAATCTCTCCCCTCCTTTTCTTCCTACTCAGTTGCCTCCTCTGATTCTACTTACATGACAACGGGGCCCGTGGGAAGGGATATATGGTTGGAGTTGGCAGAGGAATGATCAAAGGACACCAGAGCCATGAAAACGCCTTAGAAATGATTTAATCAGAACCCTCCCGATTCTGCCAGAAAGGGTTTCCTCCAGGTTTACAGCTGACAGTGTGAGGACCTGGCTTGTTTCTCTCCCTTCTCCACTGGCCTTCACAGGGTTATTAGAAGATGGATGATATACTTTCGAAAGAAATGCTCTGCGAATGGCAGCTCATAAGCATGCTATTATCTGTGTGAGCATGTCTGTGTGAATGTGTCTGCATCATAAAGAGAAGGCTCTTGCTAGGTGGTTAAGCCAGATGGTTAAACCCCTGGCTCTAAAAATGTAGGCTCACCTCTCTTACCCTGGCTCTGCTATTGGCAGAAGCTTAGCAGGTTTGAGAGCCCCAGGTCCTCACGTGTAATAGGGAAGTATCAGTTTCATTTCGTTTGGTTTCGTTGATGTGTCCTTCAAGTCCTGGCGCATAGGTAATTCTAACAGTAAGCAACGTGAAAATAAATGGAGGAATGAGAACTCACTTCCTCAAAATATGTAGATATTATCTTCATTTACTAGAAAGTTCATACCCATCGCAGTGTGGTGCTTAGCACCTATTGGTCAACAGATGATTGCTGAATCTATCTGTAGACAAAGCAGACTGCATGGTGGCTGGGTACTGACTACCCAGAGTAGGAGTGGTACTCAGGGCCAAGAAGCGAGCCTGTCTGTCTTCAGGAGGAGCCCGGTAGTACGTGGAGTTCAGAGTTTGAGCAGGGTAGCCAGAGATGCGGAAAGCCACTGTGTCGTTGGTGGGGAGGGCATGCCAGGAAACAGGGTGTAAGCATTGCCCCAAGCCCATTGATAGGTAAGAGGTTTCTGAAGAACAGGCGTTGTATGGCTTTTCCTGGGGGAGGGATGAGCAAACATTTATTCACCCTCTCCCCTGTGGGGGGCACTGGAAACAGACCAAAGGAAAGGCTCTATTCAAGTCTAACTTAATGAACCAGTCCGTTCACAGGGACTACTTTCAGGAGCATGGGTAAAGGATAACTTGGAGGAGAATGGGTGCCTCCGGGGCAGCTACATCACCAGAAAGCCCTGCCCCAGTGCAGATGACAACTTACGACAGCTGCATCCCTGAAGCTTCCGGTGCGACTTCCGGGTGGCTCAGTTGGTCAAATAGAATTTTCTCCCAAGACAGTGTTTGCTGCTCTCATAACCTTAGGGGAGACATCTTGAAAAACTTGTAGCTCTCTGAGTCTTAAAAGTTTTCTTAGCTTAATGAGTCTTAGGATCCTTTCTCCTCCTTCCCAGAGAGGATATTTCAATTAGGAAGAAAAAGTTCCTTAACACCTAGGATCCAGGGGTTTCCTCTGATAATTTCCCCATCTTACATAAATAGCTATGTCACACCTATCTTTAATTAAAAATTTGTATTTAAAATATTGTTTTAATGCTTTATTTGTATGAATGATTTGCCTACATGTATGTCTGTGCACCATGGGCATGCCTGGTATTTGCAGAGGTCAGAAAACGCCATCGGATCCTCTAGAACTGGAGTTAGAGATGACTGTGAGACACTGAGTTTTGGGAACTGAATCTGAGTCCTTTGGAAGAGCTGCCAGTTCTCCTGACCACTGAGCCATCTGTCCAGCCCCCACATTTTGTATTTTTTTCCTGCACAAGCTATAGACTCAATGGTACCTGTATCTGCTCCTGATCACGATATGTCTGTTATGCAGAGCTGTCCTCTGTAGCGGAAAATAATAATAAAATGATCCACATCCCACGCTAGTGCTGGCACCATAGGGCCACATGGCATCTGTGGGCTATTTTCATCTCAATCAGCGAAGCATCTCAACCGCTAAGCTCCCAATCTCCATCCCACGCTGCCACCGGCCACTCTCGGAGCCCAGCAGCAGCCGCCCTCTTGCAACTCTCTTGCTTTGGACTCTGGTCACATTCCCAGCATCCGCCCCCTGTGGTTATAGTCACAACTCCCAATAACCCGTTAAAATCAAAACTCAATAAGCTTATAATTTAGCAATCAGATTTATATCTTAAATTCTCATTCCACAAAACATCCACACAACAAACCCACAACCAATTGATAATGATACAAACCACCCACCTAGATAAGATAAATTGACCTATAGAAATCCATCCCTTATGAAATATTCATAACTACCCGTGGCCCTTAAAGGCCACACAGATCTGGGTCGTCCTTTTCCTCCTTCATCTTGGTTCTTCCCTTTCTTTTCCTCTCTCCCGCCTTACTTTTTCATGCCCAATCACAGGCCTTGCCTTATCTTGCACCAGCCCTCACCTGCATATAGACATCAACTACAGTCCTCCTTCGAGAATGAATATGGGAGTTGAGACATGACCTTTGATCAAAAGTTTGTACAAAGCGATGAGTTTTTGTAGCCTGTGTTGCCTTGTAGTGGTGCAAACAAGTTTATGGAAGGCACGGGTGTCTCTACGGTTAAAGCAAAAAGGTCTTAAATATATACTAGAACAGAATTATTTTCTAAGTCGAAGCTCAGAATTTAGTTCTGGGAAGAGTTAGTGCTCTTAATAAAGTGTTCAATCTTAGTTTCCTGTAATCAAGAGAGTTAAGACTGTTTCTGGGGAACAAATTACCTACCAGCCAGCTGACCCATCAATCGAAAACCTAGACCTTTCATTCAAGATCTGTTTGGTGTCTAGTTTGGCAATAGTTTTCAGAACATCATATTTTCATGTATAATTTGCTCACCAACAAGGACTCTTTGGGTTGGCTCATTGCTGGCTCTGTTCAGCAGAGCAAAATTACAGCAAATAGTCACGCTCAGAAGTAGCCTTTCTGGCATGGTTTCCACCCTGTTTAGCATCCTTGACTGGCTCAACAACTGCCACCATCCCCCTCCCTGCAGTCTTCTGGATTTTTCCATCTCTATCTTGCTTTGTTAAATGCTCCCATGCAGCTATTGTTTTTCTCTAATGGAATAGGAAGCTTTGAAGACAAGCAGCAAACTCCAGTGGATTCTCTTTATCTTAGGTGGATATAAGCTAAGTAACTATTATTTTTGCAAAGACTTATTCTGACATTTGTGAATACAAATGCAAAAATTTTACTTTGAGGTTTAATATTTTTGCTCATAGCTACAGAGAAAGAATACAAGTTTAAAAATAACCTATACTGTGCATATCTTTCAATGAGAGGGCGCTTCCTGAAAACGTATTTTAGGTGATTTCATAACTGTGTGAGCGCCACTAAGTGTACATACTTATGTTGAACAGTGTTTGCCAATCACTTCATGGGACCCTGATACAATCAAGAGACACAATAAACACAAGATATGTGAGGCTACCATTAGTTTAACATGCCTGTAGTTTCAAGTAACCTTGTTAATGAGGAAAGATAAAATAATGATAAAATTATAGTATATAGTATAGTATATAAAGAAGCCAATGGCCAAGTGGGTTGCTGTCATTATCAAGTATCAAACGCTAAGCTTAATTGGATGAAGTAGACTCTTTTGTAATAGGCAGTGTAGCAAGTTGGTCTGACCAACCCTACCTATTCTATGATAGCTATCTTGTCACTTTGGGCATAGGAATTTTTCAGCTCCAATATAATCTTATGAAAGTGTTTTCATGTAATATTTGGAGCGCTTAGTGCAGTTGAGAGTACCTATCCGTACAGACACTCGTAGACAAAATGTTTTGTGGTTTGCAAAAAAAAAAAAAATGTTTCTAACAAGCAAGTCTAGCGAGTCTTATCTGTCCCCCTGACAGAGACTTCACATATCATCCAGGGGTCTCCTAAAGCCCAGGATGAGGTGGCAGAGGTGGGTGTGGCAGATGAGGAAGCAAAGCCTCGGAAAGGAAGCTGGGCCAGGAATTTTCCTACTCTTTGCTGTGTGATTAGCAGTACCAGGATGGACAACACAGTGAACTTCTGTCTCTTTGCTCTGACATTTCCTGGGTCATCGTCTAACTCAGGGTCTGGTCCAACATCTGACCATTAGACATGAAGGTCCCTTCTATGACTTTCTTTGTTTCTCTTCTGATCCTAATTCACCGATTTTAGAGTTCTGAATACAGATAAGTTTATTAAGCTCCCATTTTCCATACTGGGGACTCAGACTATGGAAAGATGACAGTGTCTGTTTGCTCTGTGGGTTGAAGGTACAGATCACGGAATCTCAGTGCCGGCCCACCAGTGCATTACCCTTCTTCATTGTCATCCTATGAAGCTTACTAACACATTCCTTTAAAAAAAAATGCAGATTCCTTGTTCTTTCCCCTAGAGAAATCCATTCCGTGTCTCATTAGGCATAAAACAAACTTGTGAAGAACTTGGCAGACGGAACAGATGTGGAAACCCCTCCCGCACATTTGGCACAGAAGAATGTCAGTAAAACACTTAAAAGATTTTAAGTTAGATCCATGGCTGAGATGGGAAGACAGTGAGGAAAAAAGATCTCAGGTAATAGAATGGAAAAGGAGTCCAAGACTTGATTGGCACATAGGTGCTGATCTTAGGATACTCAAGTGGGTCAGATAAAGGGCGTTGGAGGTGGAGTGCTTTTATGCCCAGCTAAAAAAGAGGAGCTGAGTCCTCAAGTCTCTACAAGACAGGGAGTTAAAAGGGAGCCACCTGCATTGAGCCACAGGGCTGGATTTTCCTTGGAGAGAAGACTAGAGATTCGCTACTGGTCTGGGGAGTTTGCCATCTGTTTGAGATCTTGCATAGAAATAATGTCTCCTCAGAAAAATCAAAACTCTAAATATGAATCATGTTTGGATATTCAAAAAAGGTCAAAATTCTACCTTGCCTTTATTCTGCAGAATGGCAGTTTGACAATCAGAAGGGGAAAACAATGCCAGTAAAAGTCCTGGGGTTGTGGTGAAGGCTGCTATGGAACTTCTCTAGCGATGAAGCCATGGGAACTCCTGCTCTTGAAAAGCTTAACATAAAAAAAAAAAAAATCATAGGTTAGCCTAGGGAGTGTTCCGCAAGGAAAAGGTGTTCAAGGAAGGAAACAAGAGAGAGTTTTTTTATGAATTGTATAAATCCAAAGGTCCTAAAAAGGGCAATGAAATACGTACCTGTAAGAGTGATAGTCTTTACCATGCTGCTCACTGCTCCAGGAGAGCATTTTCCAGGCATTACTTTTACGTATTAGTTGATTTTTCTGTTGCTGTAATAAAGCACCAACAGCTTACCAAAGACGAGGTTTGTGTGTACTTACAGCTCCAGAGGGATGCAAATCGCTGATGGAGGAGTTAAGGCGTGGCCACCACAGCAACAGCTGAGCTCATATCCCGAACCTCAAGCACAAGGTGGAGAAAACAATCTAGGAACAACGCATGACTTTGTCTTCAAAGCCCACCCCCCAGCGATGAATCCCTCCAGTAAGGCCACACCTCCAAAACGGTGCCACCAACTGGTACTAATGTATTCAAACTTCAGAACTTAGGAGGAGCATTTCGGAGAGGCAAGTGAGAAAACTAAGGTGGATCTTGTCAAATGTAGCCCCAGTCAGCAAATGATGAAGCTAGATTTGAACAGCTGGCTCTCGCGTGATTTGCCTCTTAACTGCTGTTCAAGAGGCCTCCTTTGTTCGTTTCTCTTTTTTCATACAGATGGACTGACACAGGAGCAGATGGCTACCTGACTATTCTACCTTTCGCAGCCTCTGTTGCCATTAGGTAGGGCCACATGACCTACTTCTCCCTGATGAATGAGATGACACTTGCTGCACGTAACTAGAAATGGTGTTTCTCTCCTAAGAATTCATTCTTTTCCAAGTTAGCTGCACTCCAGCTGCAGTAGCAATGACTTCAAACGAATGCGCGAGGACAATGTCTTACAATAATGGCATGAATTCAAACCATCCATTAACCTTCACCATCTACTTCTGGATGTTGCTTGAAGAGAAACACCTTTCCACCGACTTTAAACTTCAGTCTCGCTGTGTGGTCTGTTACAGCTCCAGTGCTCCTTGGAAGCCGATTGGGTTAGCTGGTAATCAATTGCATGGCAGGAGGCCATAATCTGTACCACACTCTGAATACATACCATAAATACTGCTGATCAGAGGAAACGTAGGACAGAAGTGGGTCAGAGTGACAAAGAAGAGATGGGCTTTAAAAAGAACCAAGTTGAGTTTTTAGAAATGAAAGCTGTGGTGACAAATTGTCATACTGAAGACTTCTGGAAGTTTGCCCCTGAGGCCTTGGGTTCTCAGTGAGTTCTGTGAGTCAGGGACAAAAGGAAAGAGTTTGGTGGCTCTTGCAATAAGCCTCTGGGAAGAATAGTGGCACCCCTGTAGGGTAGAGAGGGAGCATCAGGGATATTCTGATTCAGATCTTTCTGGAAAGGAGGCGGCTGTGGAGGTATCTTTTTGGTCTGTGTGGAGGGGTAGTTTCATTCCACTTGGTGGGCAGCAGAGAGTCTCTGATGAGTGCTTCTCCTTACTCTTGATGGTCTGGGTAGGAGAGTCCAGAGAGGAGCCTCTGGGCATCACAAAAGCATTTCTTTTGTTTTTTTAATTAAATATTTTTATTTACATTTCAAATGTTATCCCCTTTCCCAGTTTCTTGTTCATAAACTCTCTAACCCCCTTCCCCTTCTTCTATACTCGTGTTCCCACTCTCCCCCCTCCCAAATCACTACCCCCCTTCCTGCCCCACTACCCTGACATTCCTCTACTCTAGGGAGTCCAGCCTTGGCAGGATCAAGGGCTTCTTCTCCCATCGATGCTCAACAAGGCCATCCTCTGCTGCATATGCAGCTGGAGCCATGGATCTGACCATGTGTACTCTTTGGATGGTGGTTTAGTCCCTGGGGAGCTCTGGTTGGTTGGTATTGTTGTTCTTACGGGGTTGCAAGCCCCTTTAGCTCTTTCAATCCTTTCTCTAACTCCTCCATTGGGGACTCCATTCTTAGTTCAGTGGTTTGCTACAAGCATCCGCCTCTGTATTTGTCATGCTCTGGCAGAGCCACTCAGGAGACAGCTGTATCAGGGTCCTGTCATCATGCACTTCTTGGCAACAGCAAAATTTTCTGGGTTTGGTGGCTGTATGTATATAGGCTGGATCCCCAGGTGGGGCAGTCTCTGGATGGCCTTTCCTTCAATCTCTGCTCCAAACTTTGTTTCCCTATTCTCTCCTATGAATATTTTTGTTCCCCCTTCTAAGAAGGACTAAAGCATCTGCACTTTGGTTGTCCTTCTTGAGCCTCTATGGTCTATGGATTGTTTCTTGGATAATCTGAACTTCTGGGCTCATCCACTTATCAGTAAATACATACTATGTGTGGGGGCTTTTGTTTGTTTGTTTGTTTGTTTGTTTTTGTGATTGGGTTACCTCACTCAGGATGATATTTTCTAGTTCCAACCATTTGCCTATGAATTTCATGAAGTCGTTATTTTTAATAGCTGAGTAGTATGCCATTGTGTAGATGTACCACATTTTCTATATCCATTCCTCTGTTGAGGGACATCTGGGTTCTTTCCAGCTTCTGGTAATTATAAATAAGGCTGCGATAAACATAGTGGAGCATGTGTCTTTGTTGTATGTTGGAGCATCTTTTGGGTATATGCCCAGGAGTATTATGGCTGGGTCCTCAGGTAGTACTATGTCCAATTTTCTGAGGAACCTCCAGACTGATTTTCAGAGTGGTTGTACCAGCTTGCAATCCCACCAACAATGGAGGAATGTTGCTCTTTCTCTACATCCTCGCCAATATCTGTTGTCACTTGAAGTGTTTATTTTAGCCATTCTGACTGGTGTGAGGTGGCATCTCAGGGTTGTTTTGATTTGCATTTCCCTGATGACTAAGGATGTTGAACATTTCTTTAGGTGCTTCTCAGTCATTTGATATTCCTCAGTTGAGAATTCTTTGTTTAGCTCTGTACCCCATTTTTTAATAGGGTTATTTGGCTCTCTGGAGTCTAACTTCTTGACTTCTTTATATATATTGGATATTAATCCTCTACTGAATATAGGATTGATAAAGATTTTTTCCAAATCTGTTGGCTGCCGTTTTGTCCTAATGACTGTGTCCTTTGCTTTACAGAAGCTTTGCAGTTTTATGAGATCCCATTTGTTGATTCTTGATTGTGGAGCATAAGCCATGCGTGTTCTGTTCAGGAAAATTTCCCCAGTGCCCCATGTGTTCAAGACTCTTTCCCCACTTTTCTTCTACTAGTTTGAGTGTATCTGGTTTTATGTGGAGGTCTTGATCCCCTTGGACTGAGTTTTGTTCAGGACAGTAAGAGTGGATTGATTTGCATTCTCGTACATGCTGACCTCCAGTTGAACCAGCACTACTGTTGAAAATGTTATCTAGTGGGGGCTGTCATTCCTTCAGGCGGGGCTAACAAGAGGGGAAAGAAAGGTGCAAGTGGCACAGAGAGGGCGGGGATGCCCTTCAGAGCTCTTTAGATGTTCGTATCTGGCATTGAAGAAATTGTGTGAAACCTTGGATCTGATTTTGATCCTGTGGGCTCACAAGGTGGAAGGAGCAATCTGATTTCTAAGTTATCCTCTAACACACACACACACGAGAGAGAGAGAGAGAGAGAGAGAGAGAGAGAGAGAGAGAGAGAGAGAGAGAGAGAGACCAAACACAAGAGAAATGCCCTTTTCTGCTGCTGCTAGATGTCTCTGTAAGCATTTGTGGACCCCTTTAGGACATCCTGTTGAAATATTTGTGATGACTGCTCATGTCAAATCCTTCCCCCCCTGATTCTCTGTTTTGCTTCTTTATGCTTATGGTCTAAAGATGACAATTGAATCCATTTTCTGAGCCTCTCTTGGAAGACAAAACCTACAGATTACTGGCCTCAAGAGCCAAAGATATGATGAATAACTACTGACGAATTTTCTGGAACTTTGAATTCTCTATGCTAAATCCAGAGTGCTAACAAGAAAATCAGCCTCCTGAGAGCTTATGTGCTGGATCACAATGCATCTGCTCCAAGAAATGGCTCAGGTAACAGAGGTGCTTGGTTTAGATTGTGGTCACTGGAGAAAAGGAATATTAGTAGTTTTACTGAAATTTCTCTGAGTACCATGTTGTTTTCTTTTCCTGAACGTGGAGTTGAGAGTACAAAAGCTGATTAGCCTGAGCCTGTACATATCATAGCTGGGGCAGTGATTTCCCCACAGCTGTAACCCTCTCAATATGTGGCTCTTTGTATTCATTCCTCTACAGTCTAGACAAATCCCTACATTTTAGCTTCTTAATAACCATGTATACAGAGTGATTGACACCTTAATGAATTGCCTATTTATTTCTGTCAGTCCTTGACCCAGTAAGAAGCCAGCATAGTCACAGATTCTAGGCCAGGCTTTGGAGGCGAGCAGCTTAGGCCTTGCCCCACGTCATCATCATTGTCTGAGTGCTTGGGAGAGGATTATATCAGTTTCCCCTTTAGGGCCTGACTCCCACGTAGTGCCTAGAAAGAGGTCTGCACTAGTTTTTGGCATGACCATTTCATCCTTTATTTATTTGTCTGGAGCAAGTAAAAGACATTTGCTAGTGATAGGGAAAAATATAACATTTATACAAACAGTAGTGTGCTAAAGAAAGATTGTACTGGTACACAAGAGACAATGGTTAAATTTCCAGGAAAAATTGAGAGCTTGTTATTAAAACTCAAGTTAAGTAGTTATTAAGATATGTAACATATAAACTTATAATTAAATTATATTTTAAAAGGTAATAAACAATACTTATTACTTCAAAATCATTTTGCTACTAGCTATGATCTCAGTTACACATAGTCATTGTTCCCGTGTCAGCTCTTCATCACTATAATTAATAATCTAACAAGTGCTTTTATGATGAATCATCATCATTGGCAACTTGTTGGGATCTAGAATCACCTAGGAGACAAGGGTCGAGGAATGCCTGTGAGGTATTAGTTACACAGGTTGAGGTGCAAAGGCCTGCCCTCTGTGAGCCAGAACAATTTCTCCCTCCCTTTAGCTGCTGTCCTCACGTTGGGGGAAGGGTGGCAATGGGGGGAGGATGGGGAGGGGAAGCCATATAGAAGGGGAGAGGGAGGGGTTAGGGGGATGTTGGCCCGGAAACCGGGAAGGGGAATAACAATCGAAATGTAAATAAGAAATACTCAAGTTAATAAAGATAAAAAAAAAAACTCATTTAGACTCTCATGAAAAAAAGAAAAGATTTAGTTCACAGTTGTAGATAATTCTTTTAAAGACAGATTTATTTTTATTTTATATGCCTTCATTTTATTCATGTGTTCCACATGTGTACAGTGCCTTAAGGGACCAGAAGAGGGTATCGGATCCTCTGGAACTACCGTTAAAGATGGGTATAGGCCACCTTGAGGTATTGGGACTCAAACTCTTCTGGAAGAGCAGCTCATACTTGTAACTACTGAGCCATCTCTCCAGCCTCAAGTTCTAAATATTCTAAGTATAAAGTTGTCTAGGCTCAGTGAAGGCCAACTCCTAGCTGCACCATCTCATAGTGTGGATAGCAGTAATGGAGTCTTGTATGAGAACAAGTAATCCACACTGAGCTAGGGTCAGAGGGAACTGGGTGGGACCAAGGGTGTTTCTTGTACAATTCATGTCTTACAGATGTTCAAAGGAGTGTAGGAAACTACCTTCTAATTGTAGAACTCCAAGGGCCTTCCGTGAGGCATCCTTTCATAAAAGTTTTCATTCTACCTCCCAATACTCCTGTTCTGAAAACATAGCCTTTAACTGAACGCAGCTTAAAGGGACAAGAAATGATAGCAATCTGTATACTAGACATATTTTGTAATGGGATGTTACTGTGTACCTCTACTCAAGATCCTGGTGTTGAATATGTCCAGAATACCACTACGAAATTCCTTATTGAAGAACCACTGTGCACTAGACACACGATAAAGAGGTTCACAAGTTCTCGTTTCATTTGCACAACTAACACTACCTCCTTATCAATAGTGCTGGTATTTCTAATATTAGCCAGCAGTCATTGTGACCTTCTGAAAGGTACTTCATACATTTCACTGCTTAATCTTTGACTTATCTTTCAGGTAGATTCTGTTCTTATTCTCAACTCCCAAATGAGAAAAGTGAACACGCTGCTTTCCCTGCTGCTATGACAAGCTATCTGACCAAAGCTACTTAGTGAAAAGTGCTTTAGTTTGGTTCAAAGTTTAGATAGAGCCTGCCATGGCAGAGGGGTGTGGCAAGAGGCCTGGCTCCAGCTTTGTGGCAGGAACGTGAGGCACCCACGTGTCAGGAAGCAGATGAAGGTGGTGAGTCTTAGTGCTTGACTCACTTTATTCTTCTTATTTCATGCAGCATTCTGGTCTGTGGAGGTACTTCCCACATTTAGGGCTAGCCTTCTCTCCTTTGTGAAACATCCCCAGGAACATCTCAAAGACATGCATGCCCTCTATCCTCTGTGAACTCGAGACCCAGAACATCGTTGTTAAACTACAACATTTGACCCATGAGCCTCAAAGGCTCATAACCATCTCACAATGAAAGTCATTCTAACTTCGAATGTTCTTTCTAGTTTAAATGGTTTCATAAGCCTAAATGCGGATGGTCTAAGAGGATTCATGTAGTCTGATATCTGTGAGCACTTGTTAAAATGTCATGTTTTTCCAATATTTAAAAATATGTAATAAACATCCCAATTCCAGAAGGTAAGAACAGGTAAGTAAGACAAGATTGAGCCAAAGCATGGCTGAAATCCGGTAGGACAAACACCAAATCTTGTAGCGTTATTTCTAACATCTAGAGCTGGAGACGAAAGAATCACTTTTGACTCCAGTGTCCTCAGATAACCCTATTTCTCCGGCTCTGCTGCCTACAGCACGTGTGAACTGTGGCCACTCTAGTGCCAGCTCCATTCTGTATCTGTAGCTTTCTTTATGGGGCGGTTCATAGTTCTAGCCTTTCTAACATTCTGTCCCAAATTATGCTTCACCGTCACAGCTTCCTACGATGATGTCTTAGAGTTTCTCTGGAGGGAATCTGATCCCCCTACAACTCACCCGGCTTCTGTGACTTTCTGGAGTCCTGGTGCAAGCTTCTATGACCCTGTCCCTCTGGCATTTTACATTTGCATTCTGAATAAAAAACCATGCAGGCAGGGCCAGTCAGTTTTATTGCTAGCTCAGGATGTAATCTGTCGCCCTACCAGTGATAGTGGCCTTGATGTGCCTTGGTAGCTCAACTCAGTGAAAGAGTTTTCTAGGTGGAGAACCCTATTAGTGGCACTCCAAGTCAGGCTCTCTACTTTCAAATACTTTGGGTTCCTATAAGACGGGGCTTTCAGTGAGTAGGATCTTGACTTCAGGGCACCCTTTCTGCTGTCTGCTGTGAGATCTCTATTTAATGATGCTGAGTCTTTAAGGATTATGCCCGTTTCCCCTACTGCCTGTGCCCTTGTCTTCAGCTTTGTGCACTAAATTGCACATTTTCTTCTATTTTTCTTACTTTTTATCTCACTGAAACTTTGAGTAAGGTCAGTATGTAATAACCATGCCAACAGTTGAATGCTGCTGTTGTTGAGAGGTAGCGAGCCACCAGAGATGTCTACTCAGCTGTGAACTTGAGCCAATAGAAACCTTCATTAGCTGGCCAGCAACTACACTGAGTGTTTGGGATCCAAGTCTAGCCCTGAACCTTTCTCAGGGTGAGCTTTTAATTACTAATACATATCCTGGGTTGACACACCTCAATTAGCAAGAACAATTAGCCAGAAATGGAACTAAAGAAGCTAAAGGTAAGAATTGCACACCTAGGGACTTTCCCAGAACTGTGCACTTTGATGGATTAGGCTTTGGATTTTGTTTTGACGGATGGTATTGCCACGTCCTGGATCCCATGGCCCGAATGGCATTCCCAGAATGGCGTTAGTTGTACTAAGGTTGGGGGCCTGCTGCTATGTTGTCTTAAAAAATTTCTTCTGTTGTTACAGAAAAAAAAAAAAAAAAACAGAAAAATAAAAAGTGAAAAACAAAAAAGCAAAGAGGTCCCCAAAACCCCAAAACTCAAACCCAACAAAAAAACAAACAAAACGAAAAAAACCAGATGATAAATGGTGGCACATGCATTTAATCCCAGAACTAGGGAGGTAGAGGCAGATAGAGCTCTATGAGTTCTAGGTCAGCCTGGGCAACAAAACAAGTTCCGGGATCATAGCTAGGGCTGTTATAAAGAGAAACCCTATCTTGAAATAATAGAAGGAAAGAAAGAAAGAAAGAAAGAAAGAAAGAAAGAAAGGAAGAAAGAAAGAAAGAAAGAAAGAAAGAAAGAAAGAGTGTGTTATTTTTGCATTAAACCTCATCAGGTTAATTTAGGACTCGGGTAGAAAGCAGCTAGTTTTTTCCCTTTTTTTGGTCAGAATATTACAAATGTCCTGTAACCAAATTCTTATTCTCCTCTGAAACCTCAATAGTTTCACTGTCTTCATCTCTCTTGTCATCCTGGCCATTCGCACACCCATTGGAATGGTGTTTGCACTCTGTTAACACTGTTCTAGAACATCTCTCCCTATAGCTTCAAGCTCTTCCACAAGCCTCCTGCAAAACAGCTCTAAGGCCTTATAACCACATGGTCAGATTTATCACGGCAACCGCCCTACTTCTCAGAACCAATTTTCTGTATCAACTACTTTTAAAGTTGGTGCGACACACACGGTTGAAGGAAAGAAGGTTTTGTTTTAGCTGACACGCTGGGTGTAGTCATCACAATGGAGATGGCAGGGAGCAGAGAATACCCCTACTGCCATGAGCCTTCAATCACATCTAGGATAGAGGAGATAGGGACAAATATTCATCACTCTACAGAACGTGCGGATGTCAGATGTTAATAAGTGCCATTGGGTAGAAAAAAGAAAAGAGAGAGAAAACTGATAAAATACATTGAAATAGTAATGCATATTAATTCGTGTTTTCATTACTATCTTCACTGAATGGATGAGCAAAGCAGAGGCTAAAAGTATGTCCAAGAATACAGACTTTATAAGAGGCAGAATTGAGATGTGCATCTTCAAGAGCTTGGTTCCACATTCATGCATTCCTTGTGCTTTACACACCTGACTCCTTCACTCGACTGCTGGAGTTTCCTGCACAGACTCAGCTCAGCTAGAGTCTTCCCTTTGCCCATCCTCTTTAGTTTCTCTGTCCTTAACAGCCAAAGCCACTTGAGAGGATACACAAGTGTCCAGCTTCCAGTGGTGCTGGCGCTAAATGCTGGCTGTGTTATCTTAAATGTGGATCTAGCCACAAGGCCCTTCTCCTCCTTGGGCACTTGGTGGGGGGTGGGGGCTTTGTTGATGAAAATAGATGTATTGTGGCTAATATGGGTCACAGGTGGCAAAGGTCAGGGACTGACAAAGAGTTGAACTGGATTCCATTAGCACTCAAAACATTGTGCTCAATGAATAGCCCAATGGGCATGCTGGGGTGTGTGGGGACTGCTCTTTAAAGTACCCTGCATTGCCCCACTGGAAATACTGTATTTAATGTCAACTTGGTCTGACCTTTAGTTTTGGTGGCATTTGCTAATTCTATGAAAGCAGCCATTTCTTAACTTCCCTGAAGCTTAATAGGAAAAGCAGACCATTCGTTAAGCCTAGCTCAGCAGATGCAGAGGCTGAAGGCTTGAGAGTATTTTCCCTACAACCTGGGAGCAGATATAGAATGACTTTCTATATTTTAGCTTCTTTAAAGTTCTGACACGAAGAAAATCAAAAGAAAGTGGCCTTTGACAGTAGGTTAATATATCAGTCTGACATCCTAGGAATCTAATGGAAGCCAACTCTGGTAGAGTAGGCTGGACTCTTTAGAGAATAGAGAATATTCTCAGGTTACAGGTTTTCAGAATTCCCAGTCACTCACTGATAGCCATTTGGTAGACTAGTGTCTATTTGTCCCAGTTGCACTCATTAGTAGCTTAAAACACACTGATTCTTTGTCCTTGTAGTTAGGCACAAGTCCAGGATAGTTCAGCTGGATTCTCTGTTAAGATGTTTAAAATGCCAAGCTGAGATGCTGGCCAGGCAGAACTATCCTTTGGGTGTTCTCGGGCAGAGCTTGTTCCTAGGCTTGCTCAGGTGGTTGGCAGAATTTACTCCCTTGAACTCGACAGTTTCCTTCCAAACCATGAGATGTTTCCACTCCCTGACTTAGTGGTTTCCTCCAAGGCTAGTACTGGACTCTCATTGCTCTTCCTAATGCCTAGTTCTCCTAGAGGGCTCATGTAATCAGTTTGGGTCCACAGGTATAATGAGCTGTCTCCCTGCCCCGTTCTATGCTTGATAACGAGAAGTTTGTAAAGTTACTTTTGCTGTATAATTGACAGTTGTAGGTTCTGGTGTTTGGGAAATCAAACTCTTTGAGAGTAGACATCTGTCTCTCATATTTGTATCTTTCAGGATTCTGTAAGGAGCATCACTGTGGGCACTTTGAAAGCTAAAAGTATAATATAGATGGGAGGTTCAAGGAAAGAAAGATTTTAGAGGTAATAATACAGATGTTGTTGTTAGAGCCACCAATTTTGTATGAGAATGGATGCTTCCAACTATAATTTTGTTAGTATTATGGTATCACTTATAAGAACATCTACCCATTCATTTCCTTTTACAATATTTATTAAGTGCTTTCTATGTGTGACACTATTCCAAATTCTAAGATTATAACCATATAGTGTTGACAAAAGTCCGTGTTCTCATATAGCCACAGTCCAGGACTTGGAAACATAAATAAATATAGAACATAATAGCAAATAGAAAGTATTATGAAGGAGAATAAAGTAGGGGAGATGAAAGGGAATGTTCTGATGGAGTGGACGTTGAATGCATCTTTTTTATTACATTGTGAGTGTGTGTGTGTGTGTGTGTGTGTGTGTGTGTGTGTGTGTGTGCCCATATGTGAGAAGTTATCAGGAGACAACCTGTGGGAGAGAGTTCTTGCCTACAGTGTTGGTCCTGGGGATTCAACACAAGTTCTCAGGTTGGCAGCAAAGGACTTTACTAACTGAGCAATTTCACTGTCCATAGATTGCCTCAGAAATATGGTTTGTCAAAGCCTCACTGGGAAGGTGACAGGTCAGCAGTAGAACCTTGAAAGGGAGTTAATGTAGATGTTATTTGTAGCTATAGAAGTTCACCATGCATAGCCGGTTTCTGATAGGTTTCTTGGCCATGAGTTTGGATGAATTCCCAGTGGGAACACATTTAGGTGTAGAGTAGAAAGAGCTCAGAAGCTTGATGTGGTGGTACCTGTGTGCAAAGCACAGCACCAAGGAGGCTAAGGAAGGCAGACTTCAAGTTGGGCCTGGGATTTACAGTTAGTTTGAGACCATCTTGGGCTGCATTGTGAGAGTCCTTACCCCTAAAATAGAAAAGAGTTTAGGAATAAATCTTGAGCAACTATACAGCTGGAAGTCAAGGAAGGGAGGCATCAGCCAGGGAAAGGAAAGGTGACCAGCTGTCAGGAGAGAAGTTTAAGTGTATCTGACAGTGTTTTTGAGTAGAGGACTTGTTCCGAGTAGAGTGCCAAATATTACTGATGGACCAATTAAGGTGAGAGCATATTAATTGAGCCCCAGACTCAACAATTAAAGACCTTTAGTTTCTATGTGATTAGAACCACAGAGAACAGGGAGGAAGGATGTGAAGACTGCAGTAATATAGAACATTCAGGAATTTTGAAGAGGAACAAAGAAGGGATGAAATACCTGGAAGGAAATGTGAGTGTGGGTGAACAGATAGTGTGTTCATGTGCTAATGATAGTGAAAAAGATGAGAAGGAGATACAGATAAGCAAGAGAAAGAATGGGCATTTATTTCCATGAGAGACACAAAGCTGCAGGATTTGGTGTTTTCCTCATTCATCCGTTTTGGTTAATGGATGTAAAGTGGAAATGTTTATTCTGTGATAGGTACATAAAACAGGGTTAGGTTTTATTTTATAGGAGCTTTGGTTAAGATCTTGCCTCAAGTCTCAGAAGAAATTTGGATTCTGGGGGCTATTATTAAAGCCTTACAACTTTTAAGACGGTGGGGACCTTTGAAGTTGAAATTAGTGCATCTGACATTACAAGATGACCATGAGTCTATGAGGACCATGAATAGAAAGTTATGGTTTCAAAGTGATGTGCTGGGTGTCAGGTTGGCAAGAAAGTAGCACTGTTGTGTTTAGTTTTGACTGTCAACTTGAGTGGATTTAGAATCACTGTGGGAATAAGTCTCTGTGCATGTCTAAGAGGGATTATTTAGATCAGTTTTATTGAGGTGTAAAGACCCACTATAAATGTAGGCAGTACCATTCTATGGTCGAGAGTCCTGGACCTCATGAGAAGGAGAAAGAGCTGAGAACAAACCTCTGTCATGATGGACTGTACCCTTGAAACCAAGTGCTGAAATAAAGTCTTCTCTCCTTAAGCCGCTCTTCTCCAGTGTCTTGATGTAACAACGAGGCAAGTAACTAACACATCCTCTGGCCATTCTACAAGAAAGAGGTTTGAAGTCATGAGGAAGGGGAAAGGGTACTTGTCAGGTGTGCTTTGGAAGGTTTCCGAAAGCTTCCTGTAGGTATGCGTTTCTGCCTAGATCTCATTGTGAAATCGTGTGACATCATTTTACTTCAAATGATGAGGATTTATTTTGGATGGCACAATTCTGGGTTGGATCCCCTAGAATATGCTAATAGGAGATTACACATCAGGAGAGCATCTGTACTGTTACTCTACTTATCTGCTTTGCATTCTTATTTCTCCCTGCTTCACAGCGTTTCATGTCTTAGAATTGGATCCTCCATTGTGTTCACTAACTGCTAAGACCTGGAGACCAAGAGATAATTTATTGTGTTGTGTGCACAATAAAATGAGAGAGAACTTTGGAGGCAGATAGCCTTGGCTTCAGACCCAAGCTTCATAACCTACTGGCTCAATAAATTTGAGTAGTTGCTTAAACCCTCTGGCCTTATGTTGCCTACTGAATGGTGAAATTAAACTCAATTTACAAGGTTGTAGAGAATGAAATGAGATGTCCCTCACCACCTTAATTGACATGCACATATCCCCAGCACATCTGTGATCCTTTTTTCTAGGTGACCCAGCTGACAGAGAGGTCCAAGGAATCTTCAGATGACCAAGGTAGGTATTTCCTGGGTACTAGCTATTGTACATACCATTTCCTTTCCTAATACAAGACAGACTTCTGTTGGGTTACATCATCTTTCCCTCAGTGTGTAATGTGATTAGCAACTTCTCCTGCCCCTTCACCTGTGTGTGTGTGTGTGTGTGTGTGTGTGTGTGTGTGTGTGTGCACGAGTGTGATATTTTTTATGTGCTCAGGTTCCTGTCAAGAATTTGATTATTATTACAATAATTGACTAAGTAACTGACTTAATGTGTTCTAGAGAAACAATAATTCTGAGGTGAGCATTTCTTGGGAGAAGCCACACCCAATGCTGCTGGGAATGGAGGAGACAGGTGGCAGCTTTGACCAGGTTAGTATCAAGTTGATGACAGTGAACCCGAGCATTGAAGTGTTTTTGACTGTCATCATTAGGTATGTCCCATTCTCTACCTCTTATCACCGAAACCCATTCCTGTTTGAAGGCTTACTTGTTCTCCCAACAGAGAAGTGATCTCCACCAGGGCTGCATGGTTCGTCTTTGCTTTGATGGTTTTGTTAGGCTCTGAACCTGTACTGACGATTTATTGTCTCTGAACTTCCAAATATCTATGTAGCTCAAAGACCTTGGGTGTTCTAAGAGCTATGATGGAGAAGTCACCTGCTTCAACTTGCTACTACGAAAAGAAGGAAGGAGAAAGTAAGGAAGGAGGGAGAAAACTAAGTTTTATTTTGTTGTGTACTGGCTTCTTGCCATGAATTGAGCTTCTGCAAGCATTCCAGGTCGAGGTTAAAAGCATGGGTTTGAATCTCAGCCCAGGCACTTATTAGCATTGTGACCTCGGACAAATCGCTTAACCTCTTCAAGTGTGCTTTTAATTGGAAAAGTAAACAAAGCCAGTGTATCACAGGCCTACAAACCTAGCTGCTAGGGAGATTGAAGCAGAAGGATCACAAGTTCAAGATTTAGTTGGACTATCAAATGAATTCAAACTCAGTCTAGGCAATTTATTGAGAGGGCCTGTCTCAAAGCAGAAGGGGCTGCAGTTATAGCTCAGTGGTAGAGTACTTACCTTGCATGTGCAATGTCCTGGGTTCAATCCCTAGACATACACACACAAGGAAGACTTACTCAGAAAATTGGAATATACATATTTAGAATAGTCTGTAATTTAGTAATGATTCAATAAATGTTGGTCATGATTCTAATTAAGTTCCTGAGGAAAATGCTTATACAAGGAAACTCCTTCATGCATGTTGAGTATTGGCATTATCATATTGTTATTATTATTTTAAATATTATTTTATTTTTATTATTGCAGCTTTGGGTTTGCTACAAAATTGAGTGGAAGACACAAAGTTTATACACCCCTACTTCTGTATGTGCACGCCTCTCCCAGAGTCAGCACCCCTTTGCCAGAGTAGTACATCACATATACCTTACACAAGTATTTCCCCAAGTCTCTGACTTGTCTTTTCATTCTCTCATAATGCCTTTTGCAGATAAAGAGTTTAAACTTCTAACAAAGGGCAGATTGTTAACTATTTCTTTTATGAACTGTGCCTTTAGTGGTATATTTTTAAAAGTTTTTCTTATCATACCTAAGATCATCTAGTTTTCTCTTTCATTTTATCTTCTAAAGATTTCACAACTTTTTATTCTAATTATGATCCCAAATACATTCTTTTAAAAAAAAATAAAGTGGTTTCCTTATATAACATACTATTGGGCATTTTATTTTCAAATTTATGATGACAATCTGTGTCTATTCAATGGTGTGTTTAGGACATAGATGTGTAAATGATCCTTGATGGGAGTTGGAGAGATAGCTTAGTAGTAGAGTCATTTACTGCTTTTTCAGAAGATCTGGATTCGGTTCCCAGCACCCACAGGGTAGCTCTCAACTTTCTGTAACTCCAGTTCCAGGGGATTTGATGGCCCATTCTGGCCTCTGTGGGCATCACTGCACCCAGTGGTATACCTTCTTACATACATGCAAACAAAATGTTCATCCACAAAAAACTGATCTTTAAAATTGTCATTGTCATAGTTATTGTCTTAGGATTTTACTGCTGTGATTTAGAGCAACTTTTGGGAAAAACATTTATTAATGGGCACCTAATATTATTATTTTATTTCAAAAAGCAAATGTTACAAGTGCTCAATCACAAAATATTAACATATAGCACAGTAACAGAGCAATTACTTGGGTTCACAAACCCAAGTTCAATTCCCATTATTCCCCCGACCCCACACGTACACACACACATGCACACACATGCACGCACAGGTTTCTGAATGCTAGAGTTGAGCATTTTTAAGAACATCATTAATGACTATTATAGTGTGCCAGCAAACTATTAAAAGATTTACAAACATACATAAATTTTATCACGTGTTTTGAGTATCCAGTGCTTTTATAACTTGGAAAGGAAAGGAAAGCTAGGAACAAAGGAAATGAAAAGCCTTCAGCAGTGATGACTATGGTGTTACTACTCTACAGACTTTTTTCTTTTTAAAAAATGCCCAACGGAGGGGAGATGGAGCCTGAAGAAACCCTAGCTGAGGCAGGGGGCCACCTACCTACCTTCAAAATCCTACACCCAAAATTGTTTCTGTCTAAAGGAAATGCAGGGACAAAAATGGAGCAGACTGAAAGAAAGGCCACCCAGTGACTGGTCTAACTTGGGATCCATCCCACATGCGTACCCCAAATCCTGACACTATTGCTGAGGCCATGTTGTGCTTGAAGACAGAAGCCTGGTATGGCTGTCTTCAGGGAGGCTCTACCAGCATCTGACTGAGACAAGTGCAGATACTTGAAGCCAACCATTGTGGTTGGGAACCCATATGGAGGAGCTGGAGGAAGAGCGGAAGGAGCTGAAAGGGATTGCAGCACCATAGGAAGAACAACAGTGTCAACTGTCTGGGAACTCTCAGAGCTCCCAGAGACAAAGCCAAACACTGAGGAGCATTCGTGGGCTGATCCATGGCCCCAAAGCTGAGGACTGTCTTGTCTAGTCTCAGTGGGAGAGGATACCCTTAATCCTGTGGAAGCGTGATGCCCCATGGAGAAAGCTTGATGCCCCATGGAGAAAGGATACTGATGTGGGTGAGGAGAGGGTAAGTGGGCTGGTTGGGGAGCACCCTCTTTGAGGCAAGGAGGTGAAGAACTCAGGGAGGAGGGACCAGGAAGTGGGGAAACTTTTGGGATGTAAATAAATAAAATAATTTTTTAAAAAACGTTTAATTGGGACTGGCTTACAGGTTTAGCGGTTCAGTCAATTATCATCAAAGGAGGAGCATGGTAGTATCCAGGCAGGAAGGGATGCAGGAGCTGCTGGGAGTTCTATATCTATAACTGGAGGCTGCTAGCAGAATACTGACTTCTAGGCAGCTAGAATGAGGGTCTTAAAGCCCAAGCTCACAGTGACACACCTATTCCAACAAGGCCACACCTCCAAAAAGTGCCACTTCCTGGGCCAAGCATATTCAAACCATGACATTCCACTCCCTGGCCCCCATAGGCTTGTTCAAACACATGAGTTATGGGGGCCATACCTAAACATAGGATAATACAAAATACATTTACTCCAAGTTCCAAAGTCTCCATAGTCTATAGCAGTCTCAACAATGTTAAAAGTCTAAAGCACAAAGCCTCTTCTAAGAGTCATCCAATCACTTAATTGTAATTCTTAATGTAAGACAGGAAATCAGTTGGGAAAACTCCAAACTCTGCGTCTCCACGACTGATGTGAAAGCAGTCTTCATATCTTTAACTCCTTTTTCATCTTTGTTCACTGCAACTAACTTCTTTCTCCTGGACTGGTTCCACTTCCTACTAGCAGCTTTCCTCAGCAGATAACCCACCACTTTGGCATCTGGAACATCTTGGGGTCTCCAAGGCAACTTCAACGTGTGTGTGTGCTATACTCATCAAATATATTGTTGTTGATATTATTTTGTACAAACATGTTGGATTAATTAAAATCAGGAAAGTACATTTTTCTTTTTCATTTAGTTCTTCTCCAGTGCTTTCTTTTTCTTCAAATAGAACCAGATTTCTAATAGATTCAGATTTCTAATATAATTCAAATAGATTTCTAATCTATTTAATTTGTATTCTCTTTGAAAAGTATCGTTTAACATTTCTTATTGGCTAGATATAATTCTTATCTAGAAATATTTTCACCTATAACTTTCTTTGAGACACCTTGTTGTCTTTGGTTTTCTGTAAGTTGACAATGGTGGTATGAGCGGTGGAGTTTTGTCTCACTGGGTGTTCTCTGAACTTCCTGGATCTGTGATTTTGTATCTGATAATGATATGGGGGAGGGGTTGGGTCATTTTGCTTCAAATCTTGCATCTGTTCCTTCTGACATTTCTGTTATGTGGGTGTTACTCATACTATAGCTATCTGACCATTCTGGAATGCTCTGCTCTCCCTTTCTTTGCTCTCCCTTTACTTTTCTGTTGAAGGCATTTCTACTGGCATATTTGCAAGCTGAGATACATTTTCCAGTTGTGTCCAGCGTAATAATAAGCCCTTCAAATGCGCCTTTAACTTTCATGACAAAGCCATTGATCTCTAACACACTTTTTTTAAGTCTTAGAATTTCCACCTCTGCTTAAATTACCCATTTATTATTATATTCATTATAATATACCAATTATAACTCATAGCATATCTATCACAATTTAAAGGTTATAATTACTTCTGATATTTCAATATTCCTGCCATATTTGGCTCTAGCTCTGATACTTGTTAAGTCTTTTAATATTCTCTGAGCTTTTTTTTCCATTTTGATATACCTAATAATTTTTCTATAGTGTCAGGACAAGATGATCTGTGTAAGAGAAACTGTGATTAGTAAGCTTTTGGTGCTAGGGAAATGACTCAGTGTGTAGAACATTTGTGCATAAGGCATGCAAATCTGGACCTAGTCACTTGTGTCTGTAATCCCAATGCTCTTTCTATGAGGCAGGAGGGGAGACAGAAGAATCCTTAGAGACTCACAGGTCAGCTAGCCTGGTAAATGCGGTGAACAGCAGAATGCACAGTCTCAAACAAGGTGCAAGATGAAGACCAACATCTGAGGTTTCTATCTGACCTCTGTATACACACCAGAAATGTGTCCATACAAACACACATACACACATGCACACACACACACACAAACACACACATACACACACACACTCACCACAGACATACACATACACGCTCATCATACACACACACATACCTTTTGACTCCCACAATAAGCCTTCAGTATTGAGTATTAAGGTATGGAGGAAAGGAAAGATTCTATGAACTAGGATGGCCTCACTCTTTTAGTGACCCTGTGCTCTTGCACTATGAATCACATACTTGCTTATCAAGTGTCCTTCTCCTTACATGGTTCACGGGGACTGCGCTGGGATAATGCTGGGCACTCCTATCTCTCTAGTCCAGGATCTCTACTCAAATCCTAATGGGTTAGGCCCTGGGAGAGCTTCTTTTGAGACCAGGCTCCTTTAAGAGAGAATGTTCTGGAACACTTCAAATTGACTACATTTTCACTCTGTGTGACATTAATGCAAAGGAATTTGTGTTTTTCCCCTCTCTGGTCTTCAGCATGTCCATCTGGTCAACCTCTTAGAGAAAGTTCACTAGAGGCAGGATCTTTTATGAATATACCCCTTCACCCTTGGAGGTTTGTTTTTGAGACTTTCCTATACTCCGGTCCCCCGGAAGGTGAGTTGTAATTCTGGCTCTCCTCCCCTACAACTGTTCCCAGGGAGGTTTCTGCGTGTGTGTGTGTGTGTGTGTGTGTGTGTGTGTGTGTGTGTGTGTGTGTGTGTGTGTGTGTGTTTGGTCTCCTCAATTGCACTTTTCTGAATTTGCTTGTCTTTCCAATTTTAAGAGCAGTCATTAGCCTCGTGAGCTCATTTCTCTGATGAACCTAAGAATCATCAGTTTTTAAAGCTCGTTCAGTTTTTTTCCTTGTTGTTAATATTGAGTGGTGATTTCCAAAGCCCTTCTGTGTCAGGCCAGAAACCCAAAGAACCCATTACTTATGTAATTCTCACCACAGTCCTTAAGGTGAATGCTGTTAGGGATTTTTAACAAAATAAGAAAGTAGGCCATGGCAGGCAAGGAACTTGTCCAAGGTCATTTGGTTTGGGAATGGGAGAAATGAGAGCAAATTCATCTGGTAGCCCCAAGGATGCTACCACACCAACAGACCCTCCCCCTTCAGTGTAGCTATCCCTGGCTTCTGGTTGATTTGGTAAAATGTGTACCAGTACATAATTTGAAGCTCTTTAAATTAAAGATAAAAGTGTTTTGACCTAGCTTTCTCAATGAGTAGGTTGAGTAGGGAGACTCAGTCTTGGTCACTAAGTAAATTTTCACCTAATTCCTTTGTAACCCATTCTTTAGGGGAGGGAAAGAGAGCAAAGAGTAAGATGTGCTTGTCATATTCCATATTATCAGTGTCAACCAAATTATTTAGAATGGCACAGTTCAAAAGAAGAAAACAAAATGTTATGTGCAAGCTGTTGGCATGCACATAATTCTCATTAATCTTGGCAAAGTGAAAAATGGACTCAGAGCTGTAAGCTAGAGTTACAGCTCAGTCCTGGCTTTGCCTATGTCTACACACAAACCTGTTTCCTCAAATAACTAATAGTTACTTTCTTACATTGTCATCATTCAAATAGGTCTGTAACCCAGTCAAGGGAGCTTAGCAATCCCTTTAGCAACAGTCACAGTTTTTAGGAACTCTATGGGAATAGTTATTCAGCCTACTACAGAGTTATAGAATAAAGGTAAAGGCACTTGATTTGAGGGTCTTGAGGGATGAGGAAGGATTGTTCTGGCAATTTTTTCTGCTGAGAGGATATGTTCAATGGCGCCTTCTGTTATAGGATTAGTAAGACTTAGGAATTGTGTTCTGGATAAAGGCAGAATTGAAGCTGGATAGGGCAAGCCAGGCCAGGCCACAAAGAGTCCTGTATTTTAGACCAAGAAGTTTGAATCTTTTATTAGAAAACCCCTCATTTCATAAGAATGCAGCAGACTGATGATTTGGTCCAGTGGAGGGATGGTAAGGTCTCAATGTTAGTAGAGACACTGGCATTCATCAGTGATGAAGAGCTGTTGATGTTAGGGGACCGACCCATGTGGTATGTTCATAACCTCTAGCTGGCCCAATTTCTCTGAACTTAGTTGGATAATGACTAAGCTTCTTGAAACCTCTAGTTTTCCTGACATCACTCTTAGCTTGCATCTCTAAAACAAGGCTAGCCGGGCCATTGTCTGCATAGCTGTGAAAGACTCCCTTCAGGATGCCCATGGCCTCTTCCATTCAGAGTGTGATCCCTTCTTTGGTCTCACTCTTACATTTTACTTGGTCATCGTTTCCAGTGAAATCATCATAGCTCAGCCAATTACTGAGCCATAAATGTTTCCTTTCCCAGAAGTCTTTATACGTTTATAGAAGCCCAGGTCACCTCTGCCATCTTTTTATCCCCTTTGAAGTACCTCATAGATCCCCTGGCTTGTTAGTTTTACCTCAACCACATCATCCAATATGATTCAGTAATTTTTAGTATGAGAGTAATGGGGGTGAGATGCTATACAAGATCTGTTGGTCTTCAAACTTTACTTCCTCTATTTATCCTCCCTGTCCTCCAAGCTCAGCTTGATCCTTTTATTACCCTTCACCCTTAAGTGCAGGTGGAAGCCATGAATGAGATGGGACATTACTTCCATAAATTGGTAATGAATCAGTTGAATGAATTACAGTTTTATTAGATGGGCCTGACGTCATCAAAGGTGCATTTAAAACAATTGAGACACTTCTTTTCTAGTCTTCACAAAGAAAGGATTCTGGATGTGAGAATCTCTGGGAGGGAGAAAGGGTATGCAAGCAATTCCTAGAAGCTGAGGGCAGCCCCTGGCAGCCATCCTGCAAGGGAATAAAGACATTAATCATAGAGTCTTACAAAATTGAATCCTACTTACCAAGGCAGGAACTTGAAAGAGAATCTGGAACTCCAGGGGAATAAATGCCCCCCCCCCAATGTTTTCATTGATTTCTAGGCAGAGTAGGAAACCTCACTCATTTATGTCTGGACTTTCAGTCTTGAATAAACAATCAGTAGATACTACTTGAGGGGGCTAAATTTTGGACATTTTGTTTACTGACAATAGAGAACTATTATAAATAATTGTCACTGTCTCTTCCCACCAATAGACCTCTAAGATCCTTATCCAAACCCATCCTTGCCTCAGCTCTGGTCACCAAGAGGACCAGAGAGGACATCAAGCCTCGAAGTTGTTATCATCTACTGAATACCTTCTGGTTTAGAGTTACATAAACAAAAGTGATCGTTCTAGAAGAAGTTGCTCTTTAATAAAATCTTGTGCCAAAAGAACTTGCTGAAGTCATCATCACAGAAGCAATGCTGATATGCTATGTAAGGAAGGAGCTGGGTTTTGCCCTGGCAAACATTTCATTGTGTTTGGGAGTGAATGGCAGGTGGGCGTTAGGCGAGATCTGTTGGTCCTCAAACTTTGCTTTCCCTGATTATCCTCCCAGATCTCCAAGCTCAGTTTGATGCTTTTATTATCCTTCACTCTTGAGTAAGGGTAGAATCCACAAATAAGACAGGACAGCACTTCTGTAATTTGATAATGAATCTGTTGATTCATGCATGGCTAAGAGTGAGATAGGGAGCAGGAGGAGAAACTCTGGGGAAGACAGTGGAGATCATTACACATTGTTTGCAGAATGTGTCCCCAGGCAGCAGCAGCAGCAGCAGCAGCAGCAGCAGCAGCAGCAGCAGCAGCAGCAGCAGCAGCAGCATCGACATCTGGGAACTTTTTAGAAATGTGAACTCTTGGGCCCCATCCCAGAAGTACCAACTCAGAAACTGTGTTCTAAACAGCCTTCCAGATGATTCTGCTGCACAATAACTCTGAAACCACTGACACAGACAAATCATCACTGGTTATACAAATAGCAGAGAGCAGAATTTGCTGAGGGAAGCCATCTTTTTAAAAAAGGACGCGATGACAAGGATGCAGGTCACATGTAAAGCTCACACCTGCTCACAATGTCAGCAATGCTGTGATGAGCCGTCCTTAGGCTATCACAGATCCCACACCGACTTCAAGGTCAGATACTATAAGGTCAGAAAGTGTCAGAGTCGTTCTGGGATGAAGCTGCCACTAATTGTTGTTCAATAAATAAGGTCGTATCAAAAATTGGGACCAAAGATCATGTCCCTTGTTTGGGTCCTTCGTTGCAATCTTTTCCCCCAGGTGCTCCCGGATAAATCTACCCTCACTAAAGAGAAAGGAGAAATCTTCTCTAGTTAGAAACCTTGTTCTGAAGCAGTAGAACTATGGTGAGCAAGTGGGGAGTGCCTTGGCATGAGAAAAGGAACCACAGAGCAAAACAAAGTGCCATTCATGAGCCCAGTTCTTCCTCGTCTGCCTTCTGCTTGGCAGCTGTGTTGAGTCTTCTGGTTGGACCTAGCGCTTCTGCTAGCCTAGGTAAAAGAATTGCCTGTCTCTTGAAGAGAGCCTAGGACAGAAACTTCTGTACTCCTAAAGGAATGTGGACATTAAAGAGAAACAATCAGCAGGGAAGCCCACATCAACATGCGGGTGATTTAAGGACTTCCAGGGCAGTGAAAGCCGCCTAATTCCGAGGGTACAAGGCGCTTCTAGGTCTGGTCAACCAGACCTCAGTCCCTTCTGTACCATGTACTATTATGCAGTTCTTGTTACCTCAGAAAGCGCAGATAATTAAAACAGTTTATGTTTGCTGTTTCCAAGAATCCCTCTTGCTATTTAAATGATTCATACACCCGGGCTTAAAGAAGAAAATAACCTCATTGTTGTTTGCTCTGTCCAAGCTCTCAAGAGCTCGGCTTCTTATTTTGTTATCTGATAAAAACGAGTTTATCTCTAATTCTCTAATCTTTTCCATTGGGGAATTCTTATGGGATAATAAAAATTCCGTATTTAACCAGCAAAGAAACAGCTGCTCTTTTCCTTGCTTCTCCCTTTAGGGTGGGTCGGGGGGGATATCTGCTGCCATATGCTAATTTTCTTATGTCACGAGGCAGATAGGAGAAGACAGATGAGGTAAGGTCAGGGCAGCCTCCTCTTATTACTGCAGAAGAACAGGGCTCATAGGTGGCACAGACACTGTGACATCCTAGCTTCTTTAACTCCCTGTTGCTATACAGCCCTTGTTTTGCCTGCTCTCGGTGGCGTGCTTCTGTTTACATGCAGAGCAATTCCACCACCACAAAAATCCCTCAAGACACTCTCTACCCCACCCACTTCCCTACTGTTCCTGAGCCCTGCGAACTTCAGGTCTCTTTCATTTTTCTGTGGTTTTGACATTTCAAGGATTTTACACGAAGGGAACCGTACAGTATGGAGTGTTCTAGGATTGTCTTAAAAATCAGCGATTCATCCAAGTTGCGACATAATTTGATTAGGGTTTCATTGTAAGGGTAGGCCCAGTTTACTTACTAAAGAAGATCTGATTGTTTCCAAACATGGACTACAGGTTCTTGAGGGACGTGCGCATCCATTTTGGAGGAAAGAATGGAACAACTTCTGGGTTGAATGACAGATGTGTTTTTAGTTCCGTAAGAGCTCATCAAATCATTTTCCAGAATACTTCTGCCGCTTTGTGTCCTCTCTAGGAGTACACGCGTGATTCAGTTTCTTTACATCCTCATACAACTTTGTGCTGACAACTATTTTGTGTGTGTGTGTGTGTGTGTGTGAGAGAGAGAGAGAGAGAGAGAGAGACAGAGAGACAGAGAGACAGAGAGACAGAGACAGAGAGACAGAGAGAGAGAGAGCGCACATGTGCAAGCACACATACAAGCAAAGACCAGAGGTTGATGTTTAACTGGCGGCCAACAAACCACAGGGATCTTTGTGCCTTTGCTTTCCCAGCACTGGGATTATGGGGTCCCCTGTTGGGCATGGCTTTTTATGTGGTTGCTGGGGATCTATCGTTCACCCACCATGGTTACATCACAAGTGTTTTACTGACTAAGCCATCTCCCCAGACCCGTCCCTTTTGAAAGTCATCCAGCAACCACGTACTGACACTTGGTGCTTTAATTGATGTTTTCCGATGACGAATGACATGGAGCTTCTTTTTACGTGTGTATCTGACATCCGTACATGCTTTTCAGTAAAACGTCTAGCTATACGCATATATATAATTTTTTTTTTTTTTTACATTTTTTTTTTATTAACTTGAGTATTTCTTATTTACATTTCAAGTGTTATTCCTTTCCTGGTTTCAGGCAATCATCCCCCTAATCCTCCCCCTCCCCTTCTTTAAGGCTGTTCCCCCCCATCCTCCCCCATTGCTGTCCTCCCCCAACAATCTAGTTCACTGGGGTTCAGTCTTAGCAAGACCAGGGCTTCCCCTTCCACTGGTGCCTTACTAGGATATTCATTGCTACCTATGAGGTCAGAGTCCAGGGTCAGTCCATGTATAGTCTTTAGGTAGTGGCTTAGTCCCTGGAAGCTCTGGTTGCTTGGCATTGTTGTTCATAAGGGTCTTGAGCCCCTTGAGCTCTTCCAGTTCTTTTTCTCTGATTCCTTCAACGGGGTCCCATTCTCAGTTCAGTGGTTTGCTGCTGGCATTCGCCTCTGTATTTGCTGTATTCTGGCTGTGTCTCAGGAGCGATCTACATCCGGCTCCTGTTGGTCTGCACTTTTTTGCTTCATCCATCTTGTCTAATTGGATGGCTGTATATGTATGGGCCACATGTGGGGCAGGCTCTGAATGGGTGTTGCTTCTGTTCTGTTTTAATCTTTGCCTCTCTCTTCCCTGCCAAGGGTATTCTTGTTCCCCTTTTAAAGAAGGAGTGAAGCATTCACATTTTGATCATCCGTCTTGAGTTTCATTTGTTCTAGGCATCTAGGGTAATTCAAGCCTTTGGGCTAATAGCCACTTATCAATGAGTGCATACCATGTGTGTTTTCTGTGATTGAGTTACCTCACTCAGGATTTTGTGATTATAATTTAATTATGACATTTCTCCCTTCCATTGCCCTCCTTTAAACCATCACATATACCCCTCCTACTCCCCTTGAAATTCATGGTCTGTTTTTTTTTTCAGTAATTGTTTTTGCATGCACATATGCATTTGTATATACACACATATACTCCTAAATATGACTTGTTGGGTTTGTATAATGCTACTTGTAGGTAGGCTTTCAGGACTGACCATTTGGCATTGGAAAACCAATTGATCTGCTCAACCTTGGGGAAAACCACCTCTCTGGCTCCCAGCTTTCTTTAGTTGCCTATCATTTTTGTGTGTGGGTGTAGGACCAAGGCCTCATGGGATTTTTCCCCGACCCATTTGTCATGCTCATTGATATCACCTTGGTTCAGCTCGTGTCTGGACAGACATGTTGATGAGACCTTATGGGTGAAGCACCCGATGTTACTGTTACTAGAAATCACAATCTCCCAGCAAAGTCCCTGCTCCTCTGCCTCTTACAGTCTCTCTGCCCGTCTTCCACAATGCTCCTTGAGGCTTAGGAACAGGAGGGTTTCATAGATGTAGCCACTGGGACTGAGCTCCACAACTCTGCATCATGATTAGTTGTGATTTTCTGTAGTAGTACACACACACACACACACACACACACACACACACACACACACACACCACACACATACCTGTATGCATGTACACACACATTTACACATTTTCTAATTAAATTGCTTGTTCTGGAGGTAAAATTTTTAAAATTTTTGTGAGCTCCTAGATATGGGTCCTTCGTCAGATGTATGGTTTACACACGCTCCCTTCCAGACAGAGCTTGAAGTGGGACAACAGGAAGTTCCCAGAGCAGAGAAACGGGCCTGCAGCCAAGTTACAAAGACAAGGTTTTGAGAGTAGGATAAGGGTGGACACTGTAACACACACAGGGCTTCAGTGTTATTACGCCTCTGAAGGTGCAGAGAAACCCTGTGAAATGCTATATTTCAATTTTAGAAATGAAAGAAAATAACCAAGTCTCTGAAAAATTATTTAACTTTCTCAGGGGCATAGCTAACTTTGAACTTTGAAAAGTATCCACTCCAGTAATGGATTTATTCACGGTTCTCATTCGGAGACTGACCCGCGTGTCCTCTCTCTGGAGCACAGCCAGCCGGTTCCTTCCTCGCTCGCTGCCAGGTAGCTCCCATCAGCACAGTTCAAGATCCATGGGCGCTTATTAAGCCGCTTCTGTCTGTCTGCTTAGAAGCAGAACCGGGACGAGGGAAGCTGGAGGGACGAGGGAAATGAACTGACCTTTAAAAGAAACAAGGCCTTCAGTGACAGGGCGCAGAAATCTTTCTACTCTCCGGTGTTTTGTGGTGGCCAATCAGAAAACACCATCCTGTTCTTCTGTTCTAGGAGCAAACCTGTCTCCGTTCTTTTTCATGACGCCCATGAGGCTTGTGGAGGGTTATTTATTGACCTGCAGCTGTTAGAACTTTCCATCCTGTTCCCTCTACCCCGTCTTGACAAAAACGAACATCCTCTCGGTTGGAGCATCCTAAGCAGAACCATCTCTTTGTTCCCTCATGTTTTCTATCTTTGGCGTGTTCCGTGCTGACTCAAGCAGGATTACACCTCACTTTAAAGAATATTAAAATAATAATAGTTACGTTAATAATTATTAATGTACTTAATACATTTAACATATAAATTTTATAAATATATTCATGTAGATATAAATGTATAAATAAAAGTATTAAAAATAAAGTATAATTACAGTAACTCGCTCCTCTTTCATTTTTCCAATTCCTGCTTCCCCTTGCTTCATCTCAAAATCATGGCCTTTTTTCCTTTAGTTATTATTGTTAATTATCTACACATAGATATTATACCCAAACATACAAATATAACCTGCTCAGTCTGCTAAGTGTTGATCATGTGTACATGATTTCAGGACTGACCTCTTGGCATTGTATAACCCATCAGGGCCCTCCCTTAGAGTCCTCATGCACTCCCTGGAGGGTAGCATGAATTCTCGGAACAATGTGTGGTCCCTTCCTCACTTAGGTCTCACGGAGGCAATGGTGGCCCCAGTTCCTGGTCCTGCACTCTGCCTGGGCTCCTGTCTATTGGTGGCATAGTGAATATTCGATTTTACCCCTTTTTGAGTATGCACTTCATATCCGGTACTGGCTTTCCTTGGGTTTGTGGCTAGCAAATCAGTTTCGTCAGTGAGTAGATGAATAAAAATGTAAAAGACATTTGATATAATAAAAAATGATATAAGCAGATATTGTCCTTGTTGGAAGAAAGGTGAGAAATAAGCTGGTGTATTAGTCTTTTCAGGTTGTGTGTGTGCCCAGTTTGAAGTCAAAACAGTCAGGAATTTGTACCCACTATGAACAGAACAGATCTTTCATGCAAAGTTTAGATTTGTATTTTGTATTGTGCTTGACTCCTGGTGAACACTTTTAAATTGTAGGGTGTGCATGTGTGCGTGTGCGCACACGCTTACTGTCTATATTTTGGGGAGACCTTTACCTCTTATTGTTTTAGTGTGTAATATTTTCCTACTTCATGTTGGTATTGCCATATTAGATTCTGAATTTTCCTGATAGATCTCTAGTCAGAACAACTTAGTGATTACATAAATTAAAATTTCTGGGAATCAAGGACTTCAACTTTAAATAGCCTCAGTATGAGGAAAAATACTGCTGTGTTAGCCAACTCAGAGATATATCAAGAGTTCAAGGAGGTCTTCGGCAAATAAGACTAGTTTAAATAATTTTGGATTAGCCCGACTGAACTTGGGGAACCTGGTTGGGGAGCTGGTGAAAGGACGGGAAGAGCAGAGAGGGATTGCAACCCCATAGGAAGAACAATGTAGGCTGGCCAGCCCACCCTGTGCTCCCAGGGACCAGACCACCAACCAAGGAAGGTACAGGGAAGAATCCATGGCTCCAGATAATGTGTAACAGAGGACAGCCTTGACTGACATCAGTGGGAGGGGAGGCCCTTGGTCCTGTGGAGGTTTGATGCCTCAGTGTAGGGGGATGCTGGAGCAGTGGGGCAGGAGTGGGTGGGTGGGTGAGTGGAGGAGCGCCTTAGTAGAGGCAAATGGGAAGAGGGCAGATGTGGGATGGGAAGTGGTAACTGGGAAGTGGGATATCATTTGAGAGGCAAACAAATGGAATGAATAATCAAAAAATAGTTTTGGATTGATAAACATTTAACTTACTAACATCACATTAGAAATTTGCCTTTTTACTTTACTTGCATCTGGTCTTTCTGGAAGTTTCTATAGGCTTACTGTCCAGACAAACTGGCATGATTTCTAATTAATGTTCAAGATCATTAAAACATATTTGTATTTAACCAGATTGAATCGTTAATCTGAAAAAAAATTTACTCACTAGGTTTTATACTATGAGAACTTGAAGGTAGTTTTAAAGGCCTCTGAATAGCTCAAGGCCTGACATTGCTGCTAGGTTAAACTAATTCAGAGATATCTGTTATATATTTGCGGTATTTCTATAGAAGGCAGAGTACAGAAATATTCATCAGTAGTAATAATTTTAAGTTTGCCCATTACTTGCCCATTCTGCAGAGTGGCTGTGGACTTTGACTGTGGTGAGGAATAGGTTCATTCTCTTGCCAGCTTGAAGCACTGTGTCGTTAGAGACATGTGGATGTAGAAAGCTGGGAGCTTGGCTGATCTGAAAAACGCTGATGTGTGATAGACAATTCTCAGTTATCTGATTCCCAAATTTCTCTAAGGAATAGAGATTACTGTGGTTAAAAGTTACAATCAATACATGTGAATGAGCTTCCAGTAGGAGCAATATTGGCAGAGGAACAATGTTTTATGCAAAGTAGGCAGAGTGGGTTTTCTTTAATGAAAACAGAGAGCAGTTTTACCCCGAACTAAAACGACTGGATGCTGTAGAACGAGGGAGCAGAGCAGGATCAAGGCTGAATACACAGAAACGTGTGACGATTTGGGGAATATTATAAGTACATATTGTATTATTTACTGTTGACAAAACTAGGATGTGATGGGCTTACTTAAGATTTCAGGAAGAGCTTTAATATCAAATATTAATCAGATGCAAATAAAACCTTAGTTCCCACTTCTACTAAAACAACAATTCTTTTTTTGGATTATCAGTCTCCTTTTGATACAAAGTTATAAAACAATTTTCTTTACCCTCATGTAATCTGCTTAGATATCAAAGACTTTGCATCTGAACAGAATAACCAATGGGTTATGTCAGTTTTATGGTATTTCTGATGATTTAAGCAAATATGTTTTCTCACTTAGGAAAGGGGTAAAAAAAATCTATGCAAAAATGTCTTCTATGCTTATTTCTTCAATAGTAAGATTCCATTCCTCAGGCACCTCAAAATCCATTTTTTTTTCCTCTTAGGTGTTCAAATCTCCTAACAACCTTTGATTTTCGCCTTTCTGAAATCAAATCATGAACGCTATCTTTTGCAGCTAGAACTGTATTTGTGGTTCTTTCGGAGGCCCTTGAAGAGCACAGCAGATTTGTTCGCCGTGAAGGAGAGTTGTTAGAGAAAGAGAAGGTCGTTATAGGTGTTGGGTTTGATGCATTGCAGAGCTGTCAAGCAGATGGAGGCTTAACCTTCTGAAGCCAGGTGTCTCAGGGTTTTATTGCTGTAAACAGACGCCATGAGCACAGCAACTCTTACAGAGGAAAGCATTTAATTGGGGCTGGCTTACGGTTTCAGAGGTTTAGTCCACTATCAGCGTGGTGGGACACATGGCCGTGTGCAGGCAGCCATGGCGCTGGAGAACATGAGAGTTCTAACACCTTGATCCACAGGCAGCAGAAGGAGATTGTATGTCAGACTGGGTGTTGCTTGAGTGTATAAGACCTCAAAGCCTGCCCCCATAATGACACACTTCCTCCAACAAGGCAATGCCTCCTAATAGTGCAACTCAAGCATACGAGTCTACCGGTGGGGGGAGGGGCATTCCTAGTCAAAGCCCTGCACCAGGTTTCCATGGCTGACCTTAGCAACACGAATGCCTGACAATCATACACTGGTTGGGATTCCCTTCCTATCTATACCACTTTCCTTCATTAGAGTCTTGGTAGTGTTTTGCCTGATTTAAAACATGTCAGTCTACTTCCTGCTACTATGGTATAACACCCGTGATTAACAACTTATAAGGAAGAAAGGTTAAATTGGCTCACAGTGTCGGAGCTTTCAGTCCCTGGTTACATGGTCCAGATACTTTGAGGCCAATGACTGCAGAGTATAACCTGGCAAGCACACTTGGCAAGGAGGCTCACTCCTCTGTGGTGGCAGGAAGCAAAAGGCGAGAAGAGAAGGGGATGGGGTTACATTCCTTTTAATATCATAGCTTTCAAAGTCCTAACTTTCCCCATTAGATCTTTCCCCTAAATCTTCCGCATCTCCTTAGAGGGGAACAGGCTAGAGACTGTCTTTAACACATAAGCTTCTGGAGGACAGTTTAGGCTCTAAACTTCAGATTCAAAGTAGGTTAATACAGCAATAGTGCACAGGACAATTCCGGATGTTTTAAAAATAGTATTTGCTGCAATTTTTTTCTTTTTAAATTGTATTTATATGTAGATGTGCTCATCCCCATGTCCACATGTGTGTATACATGTGTGTGAGGGTCTGGTCAGGCCAGAATAGGGTTCCCTGGAGCTGAAGTCCCTGGTAGTGTTAACCGTCTGACGTGGGTGCTGGAAACCAAATTCTGTTTCACTGCAAGAGCATCATGCGCCCTTAACAGCTCTAGCCCTAAGATGCGTTTATTTGGTTTCAATCTAGCATCTTCTAGGCTTGGGATTTTTTTCAAGTAGTTTTTTTTCAGCCTATGGAATTTTATTTAACATGTTGAGTATTTAGGGCCCATCCCTAGATTATTGAATCCCCTTGCTTACGTTTACTTTACGTTTCTGATATGGCTTTGGTATTTAATAACATGGTTGGCATCTTTGTGATATATTATCTGTCTGATTTGTTATATTATATCAGAGAATCATGTGTAATATATGTAATATCAGATATGCTATATATATAGGTTTATAATATATTAAACTTGGAGTCATAAACTTGGAGACATAAAAGACTGTTTACCGGTTGGGGATTTAGCTCAGTGGTAGAGCGCTTTTTAGGAAAAGGCCCTGGGTTGGGTCCCCAGCGATGAAAAAAAAAAAAGAAAAAAAAAAAAAAAAAAAAAGACTACCCTAATTTTTAAAATTAAGTGTAACAACTATTATTCTTTGAAAATAGTGTTAATCACTATATTTATAGGCACTTTGTCTAAATTTTTGGAGAGTTTACATTTATTCAGCCTCCCAGGGAAGCTGGTACTCACCAGTTTCTAGACCGGATGCCCACCCAGCCTCCGGCGTCCTGTCTCTCCTTCCTAGTGGCAGTATTAAAGGTACACACTGGCATTTCACATTGGTACTGGGAATCTAAACTCAGGGTCTCATGCTCACATAGTGAGCATTTTACCCATCGAGGTTTATCCCCGGTCCCTCCAGACACAGTTTCTTTGTGGGCAACTTTTTATCAGATTATCCATTTTTAAAATTCTAGGTGAATGAAACATAAGAAAACTGTCTTGTCTGATAGCGACTTTAATGATTGGCACCCCATGCCTGATTAAAACTGGACTCTGACCAAGTTGTCAGTATATACCAAAATTTCAATCTCCAGTCTCTGGCTACCATCCTCAACATTACCTTTCTCCTCTAATTTGTTGAATGTGATTCTCCCTTGAGTTAAAAGCTGTCTGTCTGGATCCCTATCCAAACTCAAGGCTATCTCATAGCCGGTCCTTTACCCTGAAATCTGATGCCAGACAGCTTGATCTAAGCCATGAAGGGTCATGTCTAAATTGAGGAAGTCTAGGAAGATGCTGAGATCATGCTTAGTTCAGGTAACCGAGACAGTGGCTAACCCTCCTCCCAGAGCCAACACCCAAGTCAAAGAGCCTTAAAAGAAAGTCGAAGAGCGCGGCCAACTGCCAGCCCTTTCTCCAGTATAACCCTTCACACCAGTTCTTGCCTTACTCATCTGTTTTGAAGATGTCTGAACTCCAGACCAACTGACCTTTGCTAACAACCACTCTCCTCACATGCTTCAGCCAGTTGTACATAAACATCGCTAACAGGAGCATGTAGAAGGGTGCGTTATGGGCTTCCCTTCCCGCTCAGGAGGGTGGTCAGCTCTCCTGAGCTATCCAGGGATTAATGAGATTTGTCTTGAACAAAACTGACAATTTTGAATTTTTGCTCAGCAACGTGCTACCTGGGAATTCCAACTATTGAGAACTCTTCTGTTATTATTCTGTGACCCAGGATCTCCTAAACACGGAGGCTACACTGTGTGGTTGCATGTCCCAAGGTACAGTCACCACCGTCCTTCTGTAGGACTCCAATCAGACTCATGGATAAATAGCTCCCATGTTAACTTGTGTATTATGTAAAACTCCAGCTGTCTGTCTGTCCTCCCCCCCTTTTTTTTGTGGGGCATGGGGGTGTTCCTCACTGAGGAACAGTTTCCTTTTTGCAATAACATTTCCTTAGCTTTCAGGATACGGTTTTGTCTCCTATACCTTTTATACTCCTCATTTCTGTGGTGGAATCCTTTCAACTTCTTTCTTCTCTGAGCCTCATTTCCTTATCATCTGAGGATTATTACCTCCACTTCTAAGTGGTGTGAGGATTAAGTCAGATAATGCCGAGAGAGCCCGAGGACCAGTAAGTGCTCCACTGACATTAGTTATCCCTCTTAGATAAAGTCCTCCTAATGTAGTAGGCAGTAAGAGTGGGAACTGGTTTAAAGCGGGAGAATCAATGAGGAAATGCCCCTCAGAGAAGGGAAAGAAGTCCAGTGCGCATGCGCAGCTGGAGTGAACCGCACAGGGCAGAAGCACCAGTTTCTGTATGGGACAGTCACTAATCTATGAGAGAAATATTCTTCCTTTCTTCCTTCCTTCCTTCCTTCCTTCCTTCCTTCCTTCCTTCCTTCCTTCCTTCCTTCCTTCCTTCCTTCCTTCTTCCTTCCTTCCTTCCTCTCTTCTTCCTCCCTCCCTCCCTCCCTTTCTTCCTTCCTTTCTTCCATCCCTTCCTTCCCAGAAGCAGATACCTTGTCCATTTCAGTTTGTAGAAGCCTGTTTCATATAGACACTCAGATTGCCTAAAAATATTTCACCTTTACGACACAAAGGCAAAGAACATCGCAAATGGTGGACACTCTCTTACCTGGTGGACGTGGATGAGGACTCACATTCTAGACTTACTCTGCGGTTCTAAGGAAGCCCTAGTAACTGCCTGGCAGGCGAGAGTGCCAGACTGGTTGTTGCCAGAACTCAAGTCAGGTGTCGTCATCACAGGTTCAGAGGGAATGTTCTAATGAATCGATACGAGGTTGTTTATAATTCTCCAGGCTGTTTGGCGCTTGGCCAAACTAGCTGGCAAGGACCGTCCTCTGGTTACCATATAGAAATTACTGGAAAGAGGAGCTAAAGCAACTATGTGCGTTACATGGTGGTTTACGAGTAATCAAATGAAGTCACTGCTTGGTAATTCAATCGGAAGCTGGAATTGATGCAGCGCACATGTAGAGAAAAGCAGCTGCAGAGAGACAATTGCAAAGCAATCACAAAACACGGGCTCCTGGAGGGCGGTCGTCCCAGTGCTTTGCATTAGGCTGTAATCAGCCTGAATAGAATATGGGCGAAGTCTCCAAACTCTAGGAAAGCAACTTTCCAGAACTTTTCAGGTACCGACTGTGTTTGGGGACCGTGGTAAAGATGCATTTACAGTTCTCTTAAACCCACCATCCTGTCCCCTCAGTGATGCTTGGGGATTTTTCACATTTTTAATGTATTTCACACTATCATCACATTTTAATCTAATCCTGACCCTTATCTGGGGCAAGTAAGTACAGTAGACACAGCGTCTCGGTCCCACAATACATTTAGAGACCACCGAAATGCTTTAATTTTCTCCAATCATAATAAAAAATTAACTCCATCATGATGTTTAAAATACACGCTATTAACTATTTTATACATATGCATAAAGCACGAATTCACATATGGCTATGGAGATGGGCATTCATGAAGCAAATCATGTGTTGGATTGAACCAGCTGTGTTTGTGAGTTTAGTTTTCTTCCCAAGGGCTGTGTCAAAGCCCTGGAAGGGATCGGACAGCTTGGACAGTACCAAATCCTCTCTGGCATATCCTGGATTTTCTCTCTCTCTCTCTCTCTCTCTCTCTCTCTCTCTCTCTCTCTCTCTCTCTCCATATATATATATATATATTTGATTTTCATGATATATGTTATATGTGATAATCTTTATAATGTAGGTATAGTAAGACTATTTTATTTTTAATAAGTTCATTAAACTTTAATTACTGAGTCCAACAATATTGAAATGGTTGAGAGAGTAAACACAGAACTTAGAAATCTGATATTAAAAATAACATGTGACCTCAAAGAAGACTCAAAAATAGATGAATGGGTTAAATAATTCAATTCAAAACTTGGAAGATCTCCAAGTATTAGAGACATGCAAAAAACCACAAAGATGCTGTGGCCAGGGTTGGTAAATATTGGGAATGAAAACCTTAGTAAATTACATAAAAAATGCAATGTAAGGTGTCTCCAGCAAGGGAATATCTGGAATTTAAGGTGAGATTGAGAAATTTATATTCAAGTGACAATAAAGGGAATTGAGGTCTTTGGAGCGTAACTAAGGGATTAAAACCTTTTCAATCAGTGAAATTATAGCAGAGAATTTGCCATATCTAGGGAAATGAATGGGCATCCAAGTACAGGAGATATTTACATGGTCAAGTATACATGACCAGGTCAGAATCACTGCACATCACGCCATGATTAAAGTGTCACGGTTACAGAACAAAGAAATAATACTGAGACTATTCCTTCAAATTTGTTGCTGCACTCTACTGGAACCAAATTTTAAAAAATGCCCACTTTCATCAAATGATCCAATAGAATAGGAAGAGAAAGAACATTTAAAATAATAACTAGTAACACAGAACACTCACGGCAGCATACTGTGAAAACAGTTATGGAAACCTGCACTCTCATCAAATGTCTTACTGCCTTTCTACTTCAGGGAAGCACCGTCTGATGCACCCACGTCACTAGCATGTGTCTGGGGCCGTAACTAAGTGAAGTAAGTGATACTGGAAAGCAAATAGCACAGTACTCTAGCAGTGGACTTGGTAACTGAAACAGTTGTTTAGCGGGAGGGTAGCATATACATTATGGAGTCCCTAGCCATTTCCCAGGAAGGCTAAAGGGTGGATTCAGAAACTTTACCATACTTCTCAGAATGGCATGTAATAAAACTTGTGGTTTGGAGGAAATGAGTCACTGGAGGTGGACGTTGTGGTTTTATAGCCTAGCCCTATGAACTGTTCACCTTTTGCTGGCTGAGTGTGGATACAATGTAACCGACTGCCTTCAGCTCCTGCGTCCCCTCCCTCCTCTGTGCCTTCCCTGCTGAAACAGACTGTTGCCTCTTAAACGGAACAGCAAAATTAATCTCCCTGTAATTTGTTTTTGTCAGGTATTTGATCATAGCAATAATAAAAGTAACGAATACATTTACAAGTTGTTTCTGTGATTTTCCATGTAATATTTTCCCATCATGTTTAACTGGGAGCAACTTAAATGGCAGAATATGAAAACTTGTGTTCTCTTAATTTCTTAGAGATGCAGAAAATCCCAAAAGCCCCGAGGCCACCTTCTCAGGCCTCAGCATCTGGGTTGCGGACTCTGCTTTGCTGAAGAGCACTGAACCCATGGAAACTTGAGTCCTGGCTCCGTGACTCCACACGCGGGCTCTTAGGTTGTGGAAATTGCAACTTTCTATGGGCCGTGGGGACTCACTTTGAACACAGGGAGGACACTTCTGATTAATCTATTTCTTTTAAAAGGCAAAAAATCAAGGCGCACAATCTGAAATAGGATTGCTTCCTATATTTTCACAAATTTAAATGGAAATTATTTATGGCCTTTATTCTAATCATAAAATGAGAAAATACCACAGTCTCCCTCTTCAGCAATCTCACACTTGAATCCTTGTCACTCAGGAGCCCCAAAAGCTCCAAGCTCCAAGCAGCAGTTGGTGTCAGTTTTCCTTCACCGTTTATTCAATACAGGTACTGTATGGATGGTCTTCTTTTTACCTTTTGAGGGAACACATTTAACACGTCCCCGCAATTGTGATGTTGGGTGTTCTTCAACCACTTAGACCAAGGAGTGTTGCGGCAGTCTCCCTTCAGACTGACTAGAAAGGTCTTGGTCTTAGATACTTAGGTCACTTCAGATTACTGGAACATTCTGAATTCAGCATGTCAGTGACATTTCCAGGTATGGAAGGGCTAGTTCTAGATAGGTGGCTCTCCTGCTGGTGTGGAGGTCCCACAAATGCTAAGGCCTACTGGGAGCCAAACCGAGAGAGACAAGAAGGAAATCTGTCTCAGCAAAACTTAGCTGGGCTGGTTCAAAACTTCTGGAGTCTGACTCCAAGCAATTTGTTTGTTTATTACATATTTGAAGACAGTACAACTCTGGAAAAAGGTTTCCTCATCACAGTTATCGCGATAAAGGTTAAGGCACGACTATGTCAAAACTCCTTTACAAAGTACCTCTCTTTTGCAAAGCACCTATGACCTTTTTTGTAAGAAGGGGATCTAGTGGCGAGAAATGGTCAGGATAAGGGCCTAGGGAGGGAAGATTTGTAATAAGCACACCGATAAAGCTGGTTTGCAGAGTACACGGAACCGCTTTCATAAGAACGAGTGGTTCCGGTGAGGTCTGGCCTTCTGTATGAGAAACAGGTATGCATAGTCCATCCACTGAACAGAAAAGCCCGCATGTTTAACAATTCTGATTTTTTAAAATTGCTATCGTTAACTATGGGGACCTCCTGTCCTACATGCTGGCCCTTCAATAAGAGGCCTCCCAAAGCTCTCCACTCTACAAATGTGTGTCACAGGCCCCATCCAACTCGCCCCAGGCAAAGGCCATCCCAGCCTCCAATGGTTGGGTTATATATGGTTTGTTTGCTTGACATGCACTTCCTGTGTCTCTTTGGTTCCTGGATCCAGCTTGGGTCTCATTATTTACAGGCAGTTTTTTTTTTTATGAAGACTCCACTCCACTCTGCCTTTTCTCGTCACATCTCTATTATATTTCTGGAAGTAGCTGAGAGGGAAAAATAATTAAACTCTGTTCTCCTCACTTTCAGCTCTCAGATTTGAGTGATCTAAATAGCAAAGAGAGGTCTAAACTCTTCCCCATCTTTCTCCCGCCGGTCTTGAGTCAGCTTTCTATCCCTGAAGCTTGTCTATGGATATCTGTCAGCTAGCATACTGAGCACGCTCAGAAACAATGCAAGGGCTTTCAGAGATCAACTTTCCTCTTTTCTCCCTAGGTATCAAGAACACCACGGAGGCCCTGTTTAAAGTCCCACCTTTCACAGCCTCTTGGTGCCCTGCATTACTAGAGACCCTTTCAACAAAACCAGGATGTGAGAATACCTGTCAGATATTGAATGTGAGTAACCCCTGCTAGCTTAGGATGATGCATGGTTTTAAACTCATCTTCTATTTCTTTCCACATGGGTTACCACATCGTACCAACTAGACTGCACTTCCTGGTGGGTACGGTACAGACTTTCTACTTCTCTGGTACCACGGGTCAGTTTCCTCTTCAGTAGACCAATGCTCAGTGTGTGCTCAGCCGCTCGCTATGCAATGGAAGAAGGGGTCTGCTTATTTTTATATTTCTGCAACATAAACTTAGTACCGTGATTTTCTCTTGCAACCGAGGAGAGAAAAACCAGTTGATATAATACAGCCTGCTCTACTGGAGCTTACCTCATTGTTCTAATCGAGAGATTAGAAGGGGATGGCTGAGGAGTATGGCCCTTCAACTGTCCCCTGGAGCCTCCCCAGATCAACCCTCTTCTCCATGCGTGTTCTGTGGCCATGTTGCTCCCTGTTATCGGAGTTGATGGGGACCCCTAAAGAAAAACAAAAACCCAATATGGTTAACACTCCTGGAGATTGAATTTTATGTACTAAAAGTGCTTTAGGTGCTAATAAAGACGGAAGGGAAGCAGGGGACAGCATAAGAGAGTTTCCAGCCATTTCTAAGCAGGCTGCTCCCTTTTATCACTTTTAACTTCCACCCTCGTCTTAACGCTAGGTCATTAAGATTGACTGGGCTCCCCCTCTTGGAGACTCTTGCTACCCCACAGTAATTTCTGTTCCGTGGAGCCCCAAATAAGCTGAAGGCACACTGTAAATTAAATTCCAGGAGTCAGGGCATCTTGGCACCAGCAAAATCCAAATAAATGATGTTTACTGTTCTAGATAAAGGACACTGCTGTGGTCATTGTGTGGGGATCCTTTTTCCCTTCCAGCCTACATAAGTGTGGCTTCAGGAACAGAGGTGAGAGATGGCATGAAGCACTGGATTCACTAATTTTTCCTGATCTGTGGGCAAATGTTTAAGAAAGAACTTTTGTTTTGGCTCATGGGTTCAGAAGGTTCAGTTGATGGTTTGGTGGCCACTTAAAGCAGAACATCACGGTGGAGAGAAATATGGTGAAGGACCGCCATTCACACACTGTGAGCAGGAAGTGGATAGGGACAGTGGCAAGGGACAAGGTTCACTTGAAAACATGTGTCCTGTGATCTTCCCTCAGTGATCCCTCACCTCTTAACAGGTGCTGACACTTTCCAAATTTGTGCTACTAGCTAGAGACTAAATAAAACCCATGACCCCGTGAAAGACATGTCATATTCAAACATAATGTTCCCCTGCCACCAAAGGCTCATAGCCATCTCATATGCAAATACATTTATTCAGTCCTGCTCTGAGCATCCCCAAAGTTTTAACGATTCTAACATTTGTTCAAAATTCAAAGTTTAGAGCCTATAAGTCAAGGCACTCCTTTATCTGTGAACACCTGTAAGATTCAAAAGAATGTTCTCCTAAGACTCAATGGTGCATAATGAATGTTCCCATCTCAAGAGAAAGAACTAGAGAATAGCCAGGAAGGATCCGCTCAAAGCCAGATCTAATGTCAGCAGGACAAACAGTAGATTTTATGGCTCAATGTCTTACAGATAGAGCACTCTGGGTGTACACCATGAGTTCCAAGGGGCTTGGGCAGCTTCACCCATATGACCTCTCTCCTATACTAGTTTAGTCATTACCTGCTCCTTTCCTCAGGAGATAGTCCATATTCCTGATGTCAGTATTATCGTTGAGTCTGCATTCCCAACCGAAGCCTTACCCTTACAGGCTGCCCAACTGTCCTCTCAAGGAGCTCTGGTAGGGAACACGACTCTTCTACATAATGTATGCCCTCCACAGATGGCTTTTTCTTAAGACTTTTGGTGGGAACTTCATGATCCCATAACTCTCCTTCTTTGTGTACCCACAGAATCACAGTGCACAGATAACACTAAGGTCCCCTATCACCTCAAGCAGTAGCTATGACTCCTTGGACCATAGGTTCTGGACCTTTAAATGCTTTGGCAGCTGAGTCCAAGAAATCGCTTCTGTAGGTACCCTTGTTAAACAAACAAACAAACAAACAAACAAACAAACAAACAAGGTGCTTCAGTAGCTCTCTCTTCTCAATGAGTTTAAAAATGTATAGAGCTCAGTACCTGAGGTGGGCAGTCTGGCTAATCCTGAAATGCCTTGGGACCATATTTCTATTGTCCTGGTACACAGTGCTGGCATTGCTTTTAATGACATCAATCTCTTTAACAGCCATACAGTTCTTGTCCACAGCTTGTAGCTTACTCCTCTTATGGTTATGTAGCATGTTTTCCAAATCCTCCCTCTTGCTTTTTACTTCAGATGATCCCTGTGAATCTGGCTAAAGGAAGCCGGTCAAAATCATGTGACAGGATCACCTTAAACTCTGCCTCCTGCAAGGACGAGATGGAGGGAAATGATTGGCCAGCATATAACGTAAACGGCTTCCAAGTTAACTCTCATCAGAGTTCTTGTTCCTGTCTGAAACTTCATGGCTGCATCTTTATGGTCCACATTCCTGCTAGCAGTCTACTCTTTCCAACTCTAACCTGCATCGTTAAGTACACTCTGTTAACAACAGCCTCTGGCCCTCATCTCCAAACTCTTTCAAACAAACTACTTCTGAACTAGTTGTGAAGGTCTAAGAACTTACTCGAGATACCAATACTTGGTACTTTTCTTATTAGTATGACCAAATACCTGACAGAGACATTTATTTTCATTTTCTGCTTACATAAAATGCTATCTTGCTAGTTAGGCCACACTGACCTCAAACTGGTGGTTCTCTTGTCTCGGTGGGATTACAGCTGTGTACCACAACATCTAGAGAGTCTTCTGGTTCCTTCATGTGGAAGTTGGAGTGAAAAGGGTTATTTTGGCTCCAGGGTTCATAAGGTTCAGCCTGTGGTTTCTTGACCTTGTGTACTTGGTAGGAAAACCATAGCAGTAGGAGTGATCGGCAGAAAGAAAGCTATTCACACCATACTAGGCAAGAAGCTAAGAGGGACTAATACGGGCTAGGAATAAGGTACCTACTCCTAAGACATGCACCAATGATCTTATCTTCCTCTTCTAGCTAGACCTCACCTAAAGTTTCCAAAAAATTCCCCAAAGAATTGTTATGACACATCTCATAAGGTACATTACAGGTTTTCTTCTGTAAGGGTAGGGAATCAGGATGAGACTGTCTTAAAAACAAACAAACCAACCAAAAACAAAATAAAAAAGCAAAACAAAACAGAAAACCCCAAATAACAACCAAAACAAACATAAGAAAAGGCAAGGATTTGGGACCCCTTTGAGGCCCTCAGAATTGCTGACTGAGCTCTTCCATTGTATCTTCTTGTGCCTGTAAGTCCTTTACTTCTGCAGTGAGATTTTAGCCAACTTAGAACTGGAGGGGTGTACGTTAAACAGTTACAATCACGAGCAGTCGGCGTAACATTCAGAATGACTGGTTTTTGAATCTTCAAGACTCAGGGAGATGGAACTTTGTAGGAAAGGGAGCGAGGGTGGGGGGGTGTCGAATAACTGAGTCAGTTTATAACTCAAATTTACATTAAGTGCTAATATGATTTTTCGCTTTTATGCAAATACTATCTTACTTTTAAGTAAATAATATGTGAGCATGGTTTGAAGTAAAAATGTTCAGGAAAGCTGACGGTAAATGGCAGGATTGCCTCACCATGTAGCTTCCTTTCTGCAAAGCAGTTGCTTCTAGCAGATTCTTACACATCCTGCAAGTCACGTTCTAGACCTACACCAAACATGTCTGTGTTTCTTATTCCTTCAAAAAAAATGAATGTTGGCTTTTATAGTCTGAACATTTCCACTTGACGATACAGAGTGTCCTTGGTGATTAGACCATGTCAATTCATATTCAGCTGGCCCGTTATGTCTTAATAGCTACATACTGTTCGATTATACTAACCTCAGTTTGTTAAGTTCCCTACTGACACTTCACTTCTAATAGAATGCATCTACAAACAAGGCTTCAGGCAAAGACTTACAACAGGCATGCTCTTCACGTGTGTACTGCTCATATATGTAAAATCCTAAAATTACATTTGCTAAGATGTATTTGTACACACAGACACACCAACACATGTACACATATACACCCACACTCTGGCAGGGGGAGTGGGAGAGAGAGAGAGAAACAGAGACAGAGAGACAGTGTTTTAATAGATTATGTGACCATCAGCTATGTGAGGGGAATGTGTCTAGCTACATCATTGCCAACATAATGTATTCCCAATGTTATACCATTCTATTACGTAGTTGATAACAGTAGAACAGCTTATATGTTGCTTTAGTTCCAATTGTCAGCTTGTCAGTCTACAATCATAGGGATGAAGTTTTGGTGAGGGATTGTCTGGATTAGGTTGGTCTGGTCTGTGAGCATTGTGTGCAAGATTTGATTTTATTACATTGATTGAGATGGAAAGACCTGTACAGCACTGACATTTCCATCTCAATGATCCATCTACTCAATGATCCATCCATTGACAGAAGCAGACCATGAGGCCCTCAATTGTTTTTCTATGTGCTTCTCCTTGAGGTCTAATATTTATGTTCTATATTTGGACAGTGCAGCATCTGACGTGGAGTATTTACAAGTGTTATTTCTTCTTGTTGATCCTTTATTATTCTCCCATTTGTCATGCTATAGTGACCTTGTCTGCTTTTATAGTTTCTCATTCTTTATTAGTTATTACATTTTATTGTTTACTGCAGCTGCTGCTGCAGCTTTTAGCCATACTTTTCATCTAACTTGCTGAGTTCTTTAGCTCTGGGATGTCTTCTTGATTCTCTCTTGTAAATCGTATCTTGTTGAATTTCTCACTCACACTATGCATTTTCTAACTAGTTTTGTTGAACTGACTCTGTTTTTGAATCTTTTTCCTTGACACTGTCCTTCTGAATTAGGTATTTTGTTAATTTCCTTTTCAAAAATCAGCTCCTTGTACGTTTCTTTGCAAGCATCATGCTACCTTACTATTTTTATTTGGGTCCCTGTGTCAGCATTTGTACGGACATCTGAGGTTGCCTAGACCAATTTGACCTTAATAGCAAAAGTCTCTCTGTTTGCTTGTGCCCCAGGGTATCGTTTGATATATTCCTTGGATTTGGTTCAAGTGGGCCTTGATGTCCATGCAGTTTCTTTAGCTGTAGTCAACATTGGCAACATCGGTGAGTGTCTCAGTGGTCTAGGGTCTAGGAATTATGGGATTATATTGCTCGCTTGTATAGCAGCTCTGAGCACAGTGTTCCTTGTTGTGGGGGTAGATGAGACACAAATTTGTATATGTCCAGTAAAGGTCATTGTGATGGAGTCATGTGATTGTGGCAAGGCATTCCCAGTCCCATTGCTTCCTAGGACCTCAGAGGACAGACTTCCTAAGTGTCTGAGTGAATCAAGCCATTCTGAAAAGGCAGGGATATTTCACAAGTCTGTATGTGGACGAGCATGGATTCTTCGGTTTCTGAGAGCCTCTGGGAGCTTCTTTGGCCTAAGGCTGTCAAGGCTGATTGCCTGGCTGCTTCCCAAGGCTGACAATATTTATGTCGGGTCACTTGGCTGCTGACTGGACATCAGTGCAATTGTGTGGATGCTTACAGGGTGGTGGGATGATCGGGAAACTATCCGGATATTTTCTTGGGGCCTCTGTAAGAAGAAGCAACCATACGATGTGAGCTGCTTGGATATTGTGTGGGGCTCTAGGAGGCTGAGCCTCATATTGGAGGGTAGGATTTGGGAAGTAGCTGTCAGAGAATGGTGTGCATTGGTTTGACTCTTCTCTGTATGTGGGTACAGCAATGTGGAAACACAGCAGCTTCCCTAACTGGGATCAGAATCTGCAAGGGCTGAAAGAGAGAGAAAGAGAGAGAGAGACAGAGACAGAGACAGAGAGACAGAGAGAGAGACTCGCCATGTATCTCTTTACTGTTGTGAGCAGACACCCTGACCAAGGCAACTCCTACAAGGACAACATTTAATTGGGGAGGGGGGGCTGGTTTATAGATCTTGAGGTTCAGTCCATTATCATCAAGGCAGGAACATGGCAGTGTCCAGGCCGGCATGGTGCAGGAGGAGCTGAGAATTTTACGTCTTCATCTGAAGGTTGCTAGGAGAAGTCTGACTTCCAGGCAGCCAGGAGATGGGTCCTTGAAACTATCATCCTGAGTGAGCTAACCCAATCACAGAAAGACATACATGGTATGTACTCATTGATAAGTGGCTATTAGCCCAAATGCTTGAATTACCCTAGATGCCTAGAACAAATGAAACTCAAGACGGATGATCAAAATGTGAATGCAGATCGCCCCTGAGAGACACAGCCAGAATACAGCAAATACAGAGGCGTATGCCAGCAGGAAACCACTGAACTGAGAACAGGACCCCTGTTGAAGGAATCAGAGAAAGAACTGGAAGAGCTTGAAGGAGCTCAAGACCCCATATGTACAGCAATGCCAAGCAACCAGAGCTTCCAGGGACTAAGCCACTACCCAAGGACTATACATGGACTGACCCTGGACTCTGACCTCATAGGTAGCAATGAATATCCTAGTGGGAGCACCAGTGGAAGGGGAGGCCCTGGGTCCTGCTAAGACTGAACCCCCAGTGAACTATACTGTTGGAGAGAGGGCAACAATGGGGGGAGGGTTGGGAGGGGAACACCCATAAGGAAGGGAGGGGGAGGGGATGTTTGCCCGAAACCGGGAAAGGGAATAACACTCAAATGTATATAAGAAATACTCAAGTTAATAATAATAAAAAAAAAAGTATTTTTAAAATGCAAAAAAAAAAAAAAAAAGATCCTCATGTACAGTGACACTCCTACTCCAACAAGGCCACATGTCCTAGCAGTGCCACTCCCTGGGCCAAGCATATACAGACCATCACAAGAGTTGAAGTGCCATTATTTTTCCTTTGTTTGGGTCACCATTAGGGAGTGAAGTGCAAATGTTCTGTGTCCTTTCTTCTGCTGTGTTGGTCCTGGAAATTACTTGTTCATTCTGATTTCATGATTTTACATTTTTTCATTTCCTTTCATTTACCTTTTCTTCGTCCCGATGCTCCTGTTCTTTGCTACGTTTTCAATAAGATCTCTTTGCTCTCCTGGTGCTTTTAATTTTTTTTAACTTGTGATTGGAGTGGTTTTTTTTTTTCTACCTTACATTTGAATTTCCATCATCTTGCCTTATCATTCCGTCTCCTCTGAGCCTTTAAATCTCTTCTCCAAGAATTTGCTAACGGTGATGATTTTGGTTTTTAAAATTGTAATAGTTGTTCAAAACTTCCAACCGTTTTCTTGTGCGTGTTCTCTCAAGCAGTTGCCCTTTCCATTTCTTTTGGGTTTGTATCCACAGATTCCTTAAACTTGATTCTCGTTGTGAAATAGTCTGTCCCTTCTGGGTGAGCGACATTCCAGAGATCTGTGTATGGGTGGTGGGGAGGGGGGCGCTGAGATTTGTCCAAGCATGAGGAGATCCTTCTTATGACAGGATGCTGTCTGCAGAGCGTGTGAGTCTCCCCTTCCTTCCTCCTACCATTCTGACAGATTGCCTCTTGCAAACAGCTTGCTTGTATGATTCCTCATCCGGCTCGCCCTCCCTGATTTATCGAGGCTTTGTACCAAAGAGTACCAATGAAGACTCCTTCCGGACTCTGGTTCTGCCCTGTAGGATACACTCGTGTTTTGTGAAGTCCAGCTTCGCGTCGGTTCTAAAGCCCCAAGTACCTCTTCTCAGCTGCTGGGGTTCTTGTGAGATCTTTAATTTATGAACTTTCGTTTATATAGTGGTTCATGGTCACATATATCTCACAAAAATCAATGTCCTTCAACATTAAGCAATATGCTCTCACTACATTGATTTTGTAATCCAATAAGTGGATGTTCGCATATCAGACCCAGCTTGGGGTAGATGGTTCTCAGGTCAGTGTGCAGCCGTATGGCCTGGGGTGAGCTACTTAATTTATCCAACCTTCAAAATCTTCCTCTCTAAAATGCATGTAACTGAACAACTCACATTCTGGGGGGTATGAATGGCTCGAGCAAGATCAATAAAATGTTTTACATAGCACTTGGCAGAAGAAATGCACAATGATTATCAGTCTTGCTGTCCAGGGAGTTCTGTGAAGTTCGAGCTCGTAGGGCCTGTAAAACTCCCAGCAGAATCCTAAGTACTGGGTTTGAATCCTCTTTGTGTGTGACATTGATGAGCTGAATGACAAGGCACCACGCCTTTCAGACTCTGCAGTAGATACGAATAGTGTCTGTGCCTACCTGTGCTCTAAAGGTCAAGAATAGATGCATATCACATGACTTGTAGCCAGCGTTAGGCCACACAGGTGTGAACACCACTATTGCTTATGAAAAGACCTCATTGTAAGAGGGTAGTTAAAATCTTAGTGGAGTGCCTTTACAATGAACACCCATGGGATCCAAGACCCAGAGAGGACAGGAAAAGCTTTGACTATTTATAAGGACTACAGGTTAGAAGCTCAGGCTCAGAATAGGGCTGGATGAAGATAATGCTTTTACCCATTGATTGTGGGGACTGGGAAGTTACTTGCCTAGGGATGTTCCAATCTCCTTAGCTGTACCATGAGGTTAATCTGCCACTTCATTCATAGGGTAGTTTTGAGTATGATGAACACTAAAGGCTCTGTCTTAGTTAGGGTTTGACTGCTGTGAACAGACACTGTGACCAAGGCAACTCTTATAAGGACAACATTTAATTGGGGCTGGCTTCCAGCTTCAGAGGTTCATCAAGGTGGGAACATGGTAGCATCCAGGCAGGCATGGTGCAAGAGGAGCCGAGAGTTCTACATCTTCATCTGAAGGCTGCTAGCAGAATACTGGCTTCCAGGCAGCTAGGACGAGGGTCTTAAAGCCCACGCCCACAGTGACATACCTACTCCAATAGGGCCACACCTTCTAATAGTGCTACACCCTGGGCCAAGCATATGGAAACCATAACACTCCAAATTTAAAACTTAGAAAACCCTTTAACAGTGTTTCATAAAGGCTGGCTGGGATACGACAGTTTCTTCATTATTCCATTTCCATTATTCCATTTTTTTTTACATTATGTTCTTATCAGTCTTTGATCCAACTCAGTCATCCAGCACCTCTGGTGTTCCTCACCTATATGAATGAACTGCATAAGAATGGATTCAGGGAGGAATGGTTCTGACCCAATGAAATACTGACACTTAATTTAGTCTGCACCCTTGAAGTGGATGGTGAAGTGAATAAAGAATTTCTGAGTCTACAAATAGAAATACGCATTGTCTTAAAACAAAGAGCCACAGATTCCCCCAAGTATTTCTAGTACATGAACGCAGCCTCTTTATTGAAAGTGATAAGTGAGCATGTGACACTTCCCTTCATCGAGAACAGCTTCCTCTTGGTTTTGAGGCTGACCATTGGGATTGGAAGTTTGTGCTCTCGTGTATGTGTGCATGCACTCAGAAGCATACATGCAGAGGCCGGAGGTCAACCCTCAGTTGCTCTGCACTTTAACCTTATGAAAAATTAACAACTTCGCTGAGAATTTCATGCAATGCATTTTGAGCATGCCCGCCTGCAATCCCCTCTCTTCATCGTCCCAGATCCACCCCCACCTCCATAAGCCTTGCCCCCACTCATGTCAACTTTGTGTCCACCTTAGTTTCTGATGAGAGTCTTTTGCTGAACCTGGATCTGAGTGTTTCTGCTAGTCTAGCTGGTGGCCGAGACCCCAGGATCCCCACGTCTCTGTCTCTCAGTGCTGAGGTTACAAATGTACATTTACTACCCCCAGCTTTACACCAGTGGGGTGCTAGGAATCTGAACTCAGGTCTTATGCTTGTGCAGTGGCCACTGGGCTATCTTTCCAGTGCATGTAGCTATAGTGAGATTAGTTTACAACTATGACGAGATCTTAAACTTGTAACGTTGCTAGCTATCTATGGAGCTGGCTTATTGAAGTTTACAAGAATCATGTGTGCCGTGTATGATTTCCTTGTTCGTACTTGAGGAAGCTGAGGTCCAGATGGATTGTCAAAGCATCTCGGCTGTAGAAAGATTTAAACTCAGCCTGAAAGTCCTAAGCTTCTGTTCTTTGTAACAGAGGGGCAACCCGTGTGGCATTAGGTGACTCACAGTGGCATTCCACTCAACCCCACATCAGGAATGTGAGTTATGCTATGGGAAGTAAAGGGACAGTTTTTGGTTCCTACTGTGAACAAATGCTAAGACTGAAGTTTACTCAAAGGCAGACTGATCCGGGCAGACCTTCCTCCTCTGCCGTCCATAGGTAAGTGGTAGCAGTTTAAAGATCATTCACAGTCTTTGAACTTTAAAATGAGAATAAGCCTAAGGTTGTTCTGAGAGGCGATTGAGATGAAATCACGCGGCATGCTTAACCACAGTGTGGCACGTGACATGTGGCCCTTGATTATTAAAGGTAAATGTTTTCAACAATGGCGTTAGGGACACACAACAGTACTTGCTCTGTGCGACTTCTGGAGCAAGGCTGATTTGCCGTGGAAGTAGTCTCAGTGCGTGGAGACATGGATTTTAAGGGCAGTGTACTTTGCCCTACGCAATGGGCAAGCCTTGTCTTCCTCGTCGACAGTGTGTGCTCACATATTATTTCTTTGCACCATGCGTTTACACAGATGCGCTTGGATGGTCTCACTGTTTCCCCGGGCCTCTGGAGAAATTTGGAAACACACTTTTGCAGCCCCCCTCCCCCCGGAAACCCCACATTGTGGCTCCGTCTGACAAGACAATCTTGGCAAGACCAGGTTTATTACCAACTCCCTAGGCTCTAGGAAGCAGGGGCCCTGCTAATTTGCTGCGTTCCAGCTGCCAGAGCCCTCCCCTGCTTCTGACACTTGCTCCCCTATGGCTTTCTGATCCATCGTCGTCTCCTCAGCTCCTAATTGTCCCTGGCTTCTCATCCTTCTCTTTCTCTGTGAGTAAGGCTCAGCACGTAGATCATTTTCTGCTAATCGGTTAGCTAATGTGCCTTCCATTTGTCAGTGGGCTTTATCTGCCCCAGTCTTTTCTTTTACACTGGGGCAGGTGTATAAGAAAAAGGTCCTTATTGTTCTCCTAATCTCTCCCGTGGCTCCCCCTCCCCCTTCTCTTTCTCTTCCTCTCGCTAAGCTTTTACTGACACAGCAGATTCTTAACTCGCTTCCTTTGATTTTTTTTTTCTCCCCAAAGTACAGACACGGTTGCTTTAACCCCTTGGTGTCAGGTGTTTATTTATGAAGCCTTTCCCTATTCTTTTCAGGTTTGTGTTTCCCTTTATCTGACACTAACTTTAAAAGAATTCCTTTTCATTCCCAGTGAAGAATGCCTTAGAGTAGAGCTGGGAAGGCAAGCAAGTCAAGGGCACAGAGGTTGCTTCCCCTGGTATTTGATGTTTCTTCTTCCCCTCTGTGACCTATTCCTTATCTGTTAGAACAAGTGTGGCTTTATTTATATCTATAGCTCTAAAACGTTGGTTGATATTGAACATGGCAGCCTGGGAGCAGCCTGGGCATGGTGAGTGTTCACAACATTGGGATTAAAGGGCGTACACTCAGATCCTGTAGCAGAGTCCTCTCCTTAAGTGGAGACAGGAATGGCAGCTGGTCATCTCACCCGTTCCTCACCAGATATCAGACCGCTCAGAAACTGCTAGGACTTCAGTACGTGATGGAGTTTAGGACCTGAGTTATTTTGAAATCTCTCCCAGATTTCCATCAAAAAAAAGTCTACTTTTCCTTAAAAGACCATGTTTCGATTTAAGTCTCATCTCTCTCTGGAGTCTTTCCGATGCACTTGGCGCTCGCTACACAGATTTTGGCACCACAGCAGGTCATTTTGTGTCTTCCCCGTGTGTTTGCATCCAGCGTGTTTGGTTTCACGCCAAAATGTTTAGTATGTGCGAGTTACAACCGTGAGGAAATGCTGTATATCACATAAGCGTAAAGCTCTCGAGGGTTAGGTATTTTTCACCCCCTCTGTCTTAATCTACCAGTAAGTTCTTAGTGCATAGAGGAACACCCTGGGGACCTGTGTTCAAAAGATTCTGGCCCTCTTTCTCAGCTGGATGAATCCCACATTGCAGGACTTAGGGATCTGGACCAAAGTGAACTCCTGGGGCACAGGCCACCATACTGTGAAACAGGGATCTCTGGTAAGCTAGCTTTCATTCTTCTCTTCCTTGATGTTCTTACCATTTTCTCGCTAAGCCAGGCCTATATCCACGTCACTCAAACACACACGTAGCATGTGCATATACACGTAATTTTCTTGGTTTTTAAAGTTTTGAATACTTTAAGGTTTTAATTTGATAAATTCTGTAAAGTGGACAAATGCATAAAATAGATTCAGTACTAAAAGTGTAAAGTTTTCTGTGAAGCTCCATGATGCCTATTCTAACTTTATAGAAGTCCACTGAGCTGTCTAGACTTGGGGTCTGTCTAATTCTGTTGTATAATGGTTTATTTTTTGCTTTGTTTTGTGGTTTTTGTTTTTGTTTTTTAGTTTTGAATACTTGACAGACATTAATGAGTGCTTAAATATGAGCCAGGCACTTGTAGTTAGAGAGATGAGTGAACTGTGACTCTTCTAGGGCCTTCAGCAATGCTGAGAGGGAGTCGAGTGTACATCCCACAGACAAAGGACAAGGCCTTGAATAAACCATGGCTGCTTGCGGGCTGTGCTTAAAGCATAGGTGTCAATGTAAGCACTCTTCATAGATAAGCTTTCAGTCAATTCATCTTTATATTTTTGTGATGAGGAAAATGCAGCTAAGCAAAAACGAAGGGACAGAGAACACACTGTGTATCCATCAGAACAACACTCCTCCCACAATTCAGATCCACGTACTTCGGCCTTCCACTCTAGGGTAGGCAGATACAGCCCCGTGGCTTGGCTGTTCACTGGGTGACTGAGGCTTTTTAACGAAGCACCCGGTAGAAATGAGCTGTCTCCATACACACACACAGTCCTCAGGTTGGGGTCGGTTGGTGTAACCCAGGATCTGTGCTCTTGGGATAAATCCCTGGTAGAGTGGACCAACTGATTCATGATTACCAGGATGCAGAGAAGGTCAGCAATTTTCACTGACCCCTGAGGCACTCTCATTTCTTGAAACAGAGCCTGCCATTTCAGAATAGCTAACACTTCAAAACAGCTTATTGTTAGGGGTACCATGGCAACAAATGGAGGGTTTCTGCCATTTGTACCAAGTATGAATGTAGGAGGGAGAGATGTTTGGAGAGCAAGCAGCAACAGTCTGCCTGTTGGCACCAGGGGACGTTTGAAGGTAATGGCAGGAGTAACATCTTCCTTTGCAAATTGACAAGATTGCTCCTCTCTGCCTCGGTACCTCGAGCCTTGCGCTGCGGCAGGCACTGGGGTCAGGGTGGCTGTCTTCTCTGAGTCATCGGTTTCCCTATTTATTCTTGATATGAGCATTCTTTTCTAGTGATGTGAGACAATATTTGTGCTAATGCCTTGACGATGGGGTATTATTCTGGTTAACACCCCCCAAGCCCCCAAAACCCCAGCTACTTCTGCTGTAAGTCACTCTAAGTCACAAGCATTTCGTGCTCAGCTTCAGTTTCTTATAACGCAAGTGACTTAGAGTAGATTAGTGTTTCCAAGATGGGATGGGCATTAGATCAGCTCAAACAAACAAACAAACAAACAAGTCATAAGTAAAGGTTTCAGAGACCCCACCCAATGCTACTGAGAGTCATAGGAAACCATTTTGATGGTTTACATGTATGCAAGGCCTCTCTCTAGCATTGAGAACAACGTCCCAGTTGCTCTGCCCTCCTGGCTTTTGATTCTACAGATACAAGATCCAGTGACCAGCCTGTACTCAGAACCCTCTTGGTCCCCTCTTCCACATGCCTGTCAGTTTCTTATTTGGTGACTCTTTTGGTACCAGCAGGCTAAATGGAAAATGCAATCTTTGTAGGTCACTCATCACCGACACTGGCAGATTGCTGAGCAATGGAGGTACTCTGCAGAATAACACACTGTCTTTGTGCAGAATTTACAGCTTCTTTTCTGGTACTTACTCATATTTCCATGTAGGACCAGACTCAAGAGCCAAACATCTCGCTGTGTGGCTAGAAGACTATAGAAAGGACAGAGCCCAGGGTGATACAGAGCTGGAAATGCTAGGGTGAAAATCGACCACAGATGAGGCTTCGGAAGCATCTTTGTATGTGAATCGTGCAGTCCAGCACTTCATGATGAGCACAGCCCTCTCCCAGCCCTCCAGGGGAGTAAAGGTCAGGCCAGGTGAGGAAGACCAGGCAGCTGATGTCCTGTCTGGATCCTCCTGGGAAAAAACAGAAGAAGTAAAAAAGAGAGAAATGATCAAAGAAAAATAATCTTGAGTTTGTAAAATGTGGTTCATTGCTCTAGTCTGATCTGTTGCTTTTCCAAGGGGAGCTCTGCTGACACAGGGCACACTTAGAAAGCACAACCCCGTTCGAATCAATAGAAAAGAAAGCCTGCTTTGTCAGAAATGAACTTACTGGTGATCCAGGAGTGCGTTCCTGATGAAGGCTTGGCAGGTATCCAATTGAAGTGACCAAGGATTTTCATGGGCAGCGGGTTTCCACGGAGACCTACAATCAAATCAACAGAGTAGTGACCAGGCCGAGTGAAGGGTGTGGACTGTGTGGCACATGGTAATGAGTCAGGCAGTAGGGGCTTATTCACTTACTCAGCAAGGTGGAAAGTCTGTCAGTCAGACTGAGAGGCGGTGTCTCATAAAGACCTGCATCAGGAACAGAGTCAGAGTGAAAAAAAATGTTAAAATATAAAGTATGTGTCTGCAGCTCCATTTACTGAATATTTTTAGCTATACATGGCAGTGGATTTCATCACAACAATTACATATATATATATATGCATGTGTGTATATACATACACATATATGTATGTGTATATATATATAATCTATTTTAATCATGTTCTCTCCTTTTACCCTACCTTGCCTTCCCACTTCAGCTGATCCCTTTACTCTTCCCAATTAGTCTCCATTTAATTTTCATTTTTTTCTTTTTTTGCATGACCCAGTGAGTCTCATTGGAGTTGCTTACACAGCGGAGGATTTTTACAGAAGCATGAATACCTCACCAGTTTCTAAAACACAGAAGAAAACACCTCTCATTACTAATCATTACCTGTATAAAAATTCTCAGGGTATCTTGAACCCTTCCCCCACTCCATGAGCTAGGATATTGATAGGCCCAGTTCTGTACGGATCTTGTATAGATAATCACAGAATTTCAGAGTACAAAGGCCATGTCATAAAAATCTTTGTAAGAATAATATGACACAAGAGTATCATTATCTGTAGGTTTTGATGAGGAAATTGTTGACGATGGAGTTTTCTAAGCCTGTCTGTCTCCAGGGCAATGGTATTGGCCACTCTATTTCCCAGCATCTTGATTCTGCCTTCCAGTTTTCCTTAGCTGAAATAAAGTATGTTCTACATTATCCAAATGCTGGTCATCAATGCCATGATACTATTTTCCCCAGAACCTCCATATAGGGAAGGAAGGTATTTTGATATTGGGATTGATTATCATAAATAGCTTAGATATTCATCCTCTACTAACCTGCTCAGTTAGAAACGTTCCTCATGAGTCTACATAAACTGACAGAAGGAGTAATAGAAACACCAGAATCTGTGGGTGAGAGCTTGGGCTCAATATTTGAAATGATATGGGTTTTATTCCTGAGTCCAATGCCGATTGGCCACACCTGACTTTAAGCCTTTTCATCTGTAATAGATACAACTGCAGTTCACACCTCATAGGCTCACCAAAGTGATTCAATGAAGGGTACTTAGCCCAGGTCCCAGCATGCGGCAGGCACTCCAGACACATTTCTGAATTGTATTACTGAACCCAGGAAGCCAGGCCTTGGTCTATGGTTATTTCTGTGGGGCTGTCATCAGCTCTAAGTCGTTCTCCCTGGTGAAAGCTTTTTGGCTCTCACATACAATAATAGGCCTTTATCTTTTCTGAGCTCTCCCGCTCGTGACATATTATGGTTTTCACTTATCCGCATAACTCTTTCCCAACACTTTATTGTTTTCGTTTTTAATGAAATATAAATATATTTCATTCTATATTTTAGAACATGAATACAAAATTATACATACATCTTACCAGCTTCAAAGCCTGCAAAATTACATGAAGCGAAGACTTGCCACCTTCCCATCTCTCTACCTTTTCAAATGAAGCACTTAAGCACTGTAGAAGGCATTCTATTTGTCTTTCTTACCCTTCCAAAGGTGAATCTCACTGTGCTCCAATCTTTTTTTCTTTTCTTTTCTTTTTTACAACCCCATGGAAATATAACTGCGCAGAAGTGAAAAAGCATAAGAGAGGTCAGATTATCAATAATACTAGTGTACCTCTTCTCAACATAGGTTTGAGCCCACAGCCGACTGTTTTGGCTCCTACATACATATATAACATATATTGTTTCATTTTTTATTGAATTTTTTTATTTACATTTCAAATGTTATTCCCTTTCCTGGTTTCCCGGTCATAAGCTCCCTATCCTATCTCACTCCCCTTCTTCTACGAGGGTGTTCTCCCTCCCCCAACCACCCCCCTTCCTGCCTCACTACCCTGACATTCCCCTGCACTGGGGGTCCAGCCTTGGCAGGACCAAGGGCTTCTCCTCCCATTGGTGCCCAACAAGGCCATCTTCTGCTACACATGCAGCTGGAGCCATGGGTCTGTCCATGTGTAGTCTTTGGGTAGTGGTTTAGTTCCTGGTAGCTCTGGTTGGTTGGTGTTGTTGTTCTTATGGTGTAACAAACCCCTTCAATCCTTTCTCTAACTCCTCTAATGGGGACCCCACTCTCAGCTGCAAGATTTCTCCTCTGTATTTGTCATGCTCTGGCAGAGCCTCTCAGGGACAGCTATATCAGGCTCCTGTCAGCATGCACTTCTTGGCATCAGCAATATTGTCTGGGTTTGGTGGCTGTATGTATATGGGCTGGATACCAGGTGAGGCAGGCTCTGAATGGCTGGCTGCTCCTTCAGTCTCTGCTGCAAACTTTGTCTCCATTTTTCCTCCTATGAATATTTTTGTTCCTCCTTTTAAGGACTGAAGCATCTGCACTTTGGTCATCCTTCTTTCTTGAGCTTCATGTGGTCTGGGGATTGCATCTTGGGTAATTCGAACTTTGGGGCTAATATCCACTTATCAATGAGTGCAAACCATGTGTGTTTTTCTGTGATTGGCTTACCTCACTCAGGATGATATTTTCTAGTTCAATCCATTTGCCTATGAATTTCATGAAGTCATTGTTTTTGATAGTGAGTAATATTCCATTGTGTAGATGTACCACATTTTATGTATCCATTCCTCTGTTGAAGGGCATCTGGTTCTTTCCAGCTTCTGGCTATTACAAATAAGGCTGCTATGAACATAGTGGAGCATGTGTCTTTGTTGTATGTTGGAAAATCATTTGGGTATATGCCCAGGAGTAGTATAGCTGGGTCCTCAGGTAGTGCAATGTCCAATTTTCTGAGGAACCTCCAGACTGATTTCCAGAGTGGTTATAACAGCTTGCAATCCCACCAACAGTGGAGGAGTGTTTCTCTTTCTCCACATCCTTGCCAGCATCTGTTGTCACCTGAGGTTTTTATCTTAACCATTCTGTCTGGTGTAAGGTAGAATCTGGTGGTTGTTTGATTTGCATTTCCCTGATGACTAAGGATGTTGAACATTTCTTTAGGTGCTTTTGGCCATTCGATATTCCTCAACTGAGAATTCTTTGTTTAGCTCTGTACCCCATTTTTAATAGGGTTATTTGGCTCTTTGGAGTCTAACTTCTTGAGTTCTTTGTATATATTGGATATTAGCCCTATATTGGATGTGGGATTGGTAAAGATCTTTTCCCAGTCTGTTGGTTGCCATTTTGTCCTACTGACAGTGTCCTTTGCCTTACAGAAGTTTTGCAGTTTTATGGGGACCCATTTGTCAATTCTTGATCTTTGAGCATAAGCCATTAGAAAATTCAGAAAATTTTCCCCAGTGCCCATGTGTTTGAGGCTCTCCCCCACTTTTTCTTCTACTAGTTTGAGTGTATCTGGTTTTATGTGGAGGTCCTTGATCCACTTAGACTTAAGCCCAATTTGTTTTCAATTCTTTCACTTATTTATATTTTCCTCAGTTTACAAATACAATGAATATTCTCTCATGCTAATTACCAATTTTCAGACATAGCTCTAGGTTGTTATATTTTTCTATTGAAGCTAATTCTTCAGGAAGGTTCTTCTGCACATATACATGGACTGCTTTATAGGATTATTTTTATAGACTATCCTAAGAAGTACAACTTTTGGGCCAATGGTTATAATTAACCATTCTCTTTGTCTCCATCTATCTGTCTCTCTCTGTTTCTCTCTGTCTCTGTCTCTCTCTTTGTCTCTCTGTCTCTCTCTCTGTCTCTCTCTGCCTCTCTGCCTCTCTGTCTCTCTGTCTCTCTCTCTCTCTCTCTCTGTCTCTCTCTGTCTCTCTCTGTCTCTCTGTCTCTCTCTGTCTCTCTCTCTCTCTCTCTCTCTCTCTCTCTCTCTCTCTCTCTCTCTCTTTTCTCTCTCTCTTTCCTGTTAGCTTTTTCCAAACAGGGTTTCTCTGTGCAGCTCTGACTGTCGTGGAACTCACTCTATAGACCAGGTTGGCCTCAAACTCAGAGCTCCACCTGCCTCTGCCTCCCGTGTGCACTACCACTGCTCAGTTCAAACCATTCTCTTTTAGACAGCTAAATCTGAACCGGTTTTTACTGGTTAGCTGAAAAAATGCTATAACAATAGCCTTTGCTGTCACTTTACTTTTGAATATTTTAGTATTTAGTTTTTTTCCCATTTTACTTGTTCTTCAAGAAATTTATACAGAGTATATTTTGATCATAATCCCCACAGACTCCTACTACTTCTCCTAGATCCATCTCCCAGTCGTGTCCTCCTTTTTTAGTTTTATTAAATAGTTTTAAAATGAAATCCTAATTGCATTACTTACTCTTTCTGTCTTTCCTCTAACCTCTCCCATGTTCTCTCCTTCCAATGATTCCCACATCCCACCCCCTTCAACCTCTTCCATATCTCTCCCTCACTCCTTTTCAAACTCATGGCTTCTTTTTTAATATCATTGCCACACATGTGCACAAATATATAAATCTATCCTGTTGAGTGCATTTAGTGTGGCTTGTGTGTATATGATTTCAGAGCTGACCACATTTGATTGAATAACCAATTAGGGAACCCATCCCCGGGAGAAACTCTCTCTCTCTCTCTCTCTCTCTCTCTCTCTCTCTCTCTCTCTCATCATTAGTTGTTTGTAGTTCTTTGTCTAGGGGTGGGATCCCATGAGATTTCCCCTGTCTATGTTAGCATGTCTATATTAGTATTTCCTGTTCACAATGCTTCCTAAGTCTATATACAAAATGACCAGCCAGTCATCTTGTCTGCTCTAACTTCTGCTATTCTCCCTGACATGATGGACCATGTTCCTCTGGAACTGTAAACCAACATCAAGGCTTTCTCCCTTAAGTGGCTTCTGTCAGGGCATTCGCTTTTCACTGTAACAGAACTGTAACTAATACAAGGGCTAACTTGCCATGTTTATGAAGAAGGGTTCCAACATCCCCATGTTTTGCTCACTTTAAGGTCCAATCGCAAGTCTATCTAAGCCGTAGGTGACTCTTCTGCACAGTGGTGTGAAAATGTCTCTCTAAAGGAGACTGACGGGATTGGAGCATCATCAAATGTGTCTCTCACTGTCCTGTCTCTACAACACTGTTTAGTGTCAGATGCATCAAAAGCCTGATACTCCTGAAGCGAAGCAGGGCTCTAGGAGTTTTCCAAATGCTCCATGTTGGCTCTACACCCTGAACTCTCAGCATTGTATCCCTCCCCTGACAAGTCACCATATCTGGTAGGATTTTTGAGGAAAGGGGTACATAAAGACCTGGCACAGTATAGGAATGAAGTATAGATATGGCTCTATTTTTCATTAACCTGAACTACTTTGCCTCACAATTTCCTCTTCTTTTTTCCTCTCTTCTGCCTATACATCCATTCCTTCTAAAAGTTATTTGTTCTAAAAAAAAAAAAAAAAAAAAAACACCCTCCGGCATCCAGATCTTTTAGGCCATCTGCTTTATTGCAGGAGGTGACACACTGCTCTCCAGATGCCACTTGATGGCTTAAGGATTCCCTGTTGCTTCATCTATTATATTCCTATTTAAACATCTCAGTTGACAGCCAGGTAATATACAGGCTGTCTGCTCTAATTCCCTGGTGCTCTCCCCTACTTTCTTGTCTCCTCCAGGATTGGCATTTCCCCAGAAGCAAGAAGAAACAAAAAGGCTTTAGGCATAACCTGAGTCCTTCAGAAGCTCACAATCTCCAAAGTTCCCATCCAGGACTGCAGTGGTGCAACAGAAAATGTGTATGAGCCACCCTGGGGTGCCCATGGCTCTTCTCTCTTTAGCTTGTAGATATAAGGTATGGGGAAACTCCCAGTGAGTGACCAGCTTCCTACAGGGCAGTCAGAGGGTAGTGTATGGAGTCTGTGTGTCCACGCAAGCATTTATCATTGGGAACAGCACCTCAAGAAGGAGAGCCAGGCTTCCCTTGCATGGGTGGATCTGTATGTATGCATCAGGATGAACACTGGCTCAGAGCTACAGTAAGCATCCATGAGGGACCTCTGAATTCATCTCTCAACGCTGCAGCTCTAGGACACAAGAGGCTTTCCTCAGAGGGAACTTTCTGAAGGGTGTATATAGGCACCTTCCACCACTGAGGGGTTCAGTTAGGAAGCAGAGAACCACAGCTATTAGGGAATTAGGAACACATTGGAATAATAATAATAATAATAATAATAATAATAATAATAATATAATTGGAATATACATATAAAAAACATGAGGAAGTAAAGGCCTGAGAGAAAAATTCGGATGTTCTAAGAAAGTTATTAATCAGTTGTCACAGACTTCTGATGTGGATACACAAAGTCAGAGTTTACAAGGGAATTTGCATGCCAAGCACATCCAGCTGAAATGGACCCCAGAAGATGAGGTGCATAGATGCAGGTGTCTATTCTGAGCTTGAATTCTACAGTTAATACCATTGGAAGATACAGAGCAAAATGGAAAAGGTGATGAGGGTAGCCAAAGGATATCAGATGGAGTGAGGTTTTGGTTGAAGTGACATTAGTCTGTTCCTTAATTATAAAGTTTAAGCTGCATCCTACGAGAAAGTATGACCATCGGAGGGCTTTAAGAAAGACAAAGAGAAGGGAGGCAAACCTAGTGGCAGGGCCAATGGCATTAGTGTCTACACTAATGTGGCTACACTAAGTGGCTACAGTATCTTTCCAGGCTTATGCCTAAGAGACTGAGATGAGGGGTGTGATGGAGACTTGAGCATGGAGAAATGACAGGCAACACGGCTGGATGCTGAGTAGACATTCATGTAAGAGAGGAGCCCAGGATGACTGACTGTAGGCTGTCTTACTGGGATGTCTGAGTTAATAGTGGTGCTGTTCACAGGTTTGCAGGAAAGCCAAAAAGGTTTAGAGAAGAAAAGGATGGGTGCATTTGGGACATGCTGCTCTGAGTCATCCACGGAACAGTGCTGGGAATAAAGATCTGGAGTTCAGGCAGAAATCTGACCTGAATACATAGTTGTGGAATGTCAGCACCTTCAGGGGATGCTCACCCAGGGTTTTCATGGATCCCCGTAAAGGGTAGGAGGAAGGTTATTCCATCCATCTGTCCCTCAGGGAGATACACGGATCACTTGGAGCCCGCTCTGGAGGTAATTTGGGAGATCGAAGTATGTGGCCGGAGAGAAAGAAATGAGAATAACCTGGGGAGAGACACAATGGAGAAAGATGCTGGGAGGATGGCGTGAGGAGAGACCACCCAGTAGTGCACAGACCAGTTAAGGGAGAGCATTTGAGAAGATGGTAACACCATAAAATCTGTAGAAAGGGTATGAAAGGTAAAGTTTTTTCTTTCTTTTTAAAGACCATTCTACGCAACGCAAAGAGAGTTTTAAATGTAGCAGAGCTGGGGCCCCTAGAGACCATGATCAAAGATGCGGAAAATGTGGAGAGAGGTTACAGTACACATGACAATAGGACAGGAGAAAAGGAAGGGCTATGCAGAAAAACAAAAAAATCTGGTAAGGAAAGAGGGCCGAAGGGAATCTGAGGGGCATTCTGAGACGCTGTCTTCTTTGTGAAGAAGGGTGTGGACAGCTAATAGGTGGATTGATGGCTACATTACTAAGTCCAGGCTACCCAGATACTATGATCAAATTGGGCTGCATCATGGGGCCTGTTTGTTGAGAAAGAAAAACATTTTCAACTCAAGGCACATGTCAGTCCCGTTCGGCTCCTTGCATCTAATGGCAGACTAAGGGGAGACAAATCAAACATCTTCTGATAGGTGTCAGAGCCCTTGAGTCCGTCTCCTGACCTCGGTCCTGTGCCTCCAGGGTCCAGGGTAGCTACTTGGTTCCTCATCAGTCTTTGCCCACCATGTCAAGACCCTCTTGTCATCTCAGGAATGACATGGCCTTTGTCAAAACATCCACCTCTATAAATAATCCCACAGGATACCCGAGAGGTGGAATTCAGTCCCAGAACCCTCTACTATGGATCCTTTTACAAGATGCACACCGTGTAACAAAATTATAAGCCTCAAGGAACTCAACTCGGTCTCGGATCAAAGGGAAACGGAGCTTAACATCACACTTGTATTTACTGAGAAGGCTAGAGAGGAAAATAACCGTGTTGACATAAGTACTTAAGAAATGAAGCTGCTCTCTTGGGTGATATCTATCTCCATAATAAAGGGAGGGCAAGCGGGGTGTGTGTGTGTGTGTGGGGGGGTTGTTAACACTTCAGTGAATGTGGAAGGACAGAAAGCAGAAAGCCCGATCAGTTCTTAACAAAAGCAATGTGTAGGGCTCGTGAAGCTTACCTGTGTTAGCACAGTTATTCCTCTTCTTACCTCCCACGGGATGGAATGGGAAGTCTCTGAGCTATGTGACGTTCCGTTTTAGTGTTCCTTATTTCCAAACAATTGCAGATAATAACTAACATAAAGAGCATGTCCCACCAGGACCCTAAGAAAGGAGGTTGCAAGTCTCCCTTCATCCACACAGCCTCTGGGTGTTTTCAGACAGGAGAGTTCTCTTCCAAAAAAATATCACCTGTTATCAAAATAAATTAACATCGATGCGTTACCCTCTGATTTTCTTCCCCAGTTGCTCAACGTGTAGTAAAAGGATCAGCTTCAGAATTCCCAAGGCTTTTGGTTGCCTTGGATTGAGTGTTTTGACAAGAACAGTCCTTTGGCCGCCTTCACTTTAATCTCTTTAAACATTTTTAAGGAAGCAGGCAAGTTATTTGGTGGCACGTTTCTGGATTTGGGTCCTCAAAGCCAAGCATGAAGTAGTTGGTTACCCTCAGAACAGTCACGGCCCTATTGCCTGGAAGGTTAGTATTGTAGTGAACAAGACCCGCAGGCTGGTTTCAGCCGTAGATGCCTTTTCTCCTCTGAGAAGCTGGCAAAGAACTTTTTAACCCCATGAAAGCTAACCAGAAGGGAGGACGCTCCCTGCTCAGTTTCAGTTTGTTCTGAATCGTACGATCTGTTTTTATCTCGTGGTTGTGTGTACACCTTCATCCGTAGACTCACTCATCCCATTCTGGTGGGAAACCAAGAGGAATGACAGGAGTTTGGGTTGTTTCAGGGGCCTCTGAGGCCTCTCTCACCAACTCCTCTGCAGTATCCCACACCCCACTCTGGGAGTTTGATTCAGTAATCCATAGTGCCTAGAAGCAGTGTTAGCCAGCCAAGCAGACTATCTCCCTTCAAACTGTTTCTTTCACGTTATCATATTCTAAAGTCGTGTTACCATAGGTAGCTGGGTGGCTTTTCACAGTTGTTTTGATTAACTTCCCTGACCTGTCATTCTTCCCATCCTCCCATGCCACCTCTGTTTATACCTTAGTGCCCTTAGTATTCCCTTCTATATTTTTATTTTACCAATGTTCTATCCCCACCATGATCTTACAGCCACCTCTAACCCCTTGTCTTAGTTTGTGTTTCATTTCTATGAAGAGACAACGTGACCAAGGCAACTCTTACAAAAGAAAACATTTAACTGGGGCTGGTTTACAGTTTCAGAGTTTTAGTCCATCATCATCATCATGGCGGGACGCATGACAGCATCTAGGCACACATGGTGCTGGAGAATTACACAGGTTGGTCTACAGGCAGCAGAATTGACCGTATGTCACATTGGGTGTAGCTGGAGCTTCTAAGACCCCAAAGCCCCATCTCCACAGTGACACATTTACTGGAACAAGGCCACACCTCCTCCAATAGGCCACACCTCCTAATAGCGTCACTCCCTATGGCCGAGCATTCAAACACATGCGTCTTATGGGGCCCTACTTATTAAAACCACCACACTTTTCATGGTTTCTTTCTAGTGTGCTGGCTTCCGCAGGTACTCCAATTAAACATACAGAACTAAAAGCAAAGCTAAGATCCACAAATGAGAGAGAACACATGGTGTTTGCCTTTCTAGGTCTGGGTTGCCTCACGCAGCATATTTTTTTCAGTTCTGTGTATCTACCTGTAAATTTTGCAATCTTATTGTCTTTATAGCTGAATAAAATTCCATTGTATTTACGTAACATATTTTCATTATCCATCATTAGCTGATAGACATTTAGACTGCCTCCATTTCCTAGCTAGTGCGAGTAGAGCAGCAATGAACACAGCCATACAAAGACCTCTGCAGTAGGATACAGAATCCTTTGGGTGCACGCCCAGGAGTGATATGGCAGAATCATATGGTTTCTAGCTTTGTGAGAAACATCTAGACTTGTTCCCAAAGTGGCTACACTAGTCTATACTCCCACCAACAGCCCCTTCCCCACGTGTGCACCGACATTTGTTATTTGTATCCTGGATGGCGGCCATTCTGACTGGAGTGAGATGGAATCTTAAAGTAGTTTTACTCTGCGTCTTCCTGATGGCTATGGATAGTGAACACTTTTTAGTGTTCACTGGCCATTTGTGGTTCTTCCCTTGAGAACTCTTGGCTGATTGACGTAGACTTTTAAAATTTGGATTGCTCGTAAGTACTCTAATACAGTCTGTATTTCTTCTAAATTTTGACTATAAGTCTCTCCCTGTCTCTCTGTTTCTGTCTCTGTCTCTCTCCCTTTCTCAGAAAGCAATTGACTTAGTTTTAAATCACTTATCTTTTAATATTTTTCCAATACCTTACATTAACTTTGATAGGAAAAGTTATAATCGCATTGTGTCATTGTCCATTAAAGTGACAATTAGCGTGCTGTGTGTTACGCACCATATGAGCTGTTTGACACACCTTAGCTTTATTTCCAGCACACTCACATGGAGTGTGGACTTAACAGTCTCATTTAATTGTGGAGGAAACAGAGGTTTAGCAAACTAAGGCAGGCAGCTCACGAATAGATTGATTACTCCAGCTCTCCAGGCTGCGCTCTGAGCTATCTCACTGAGTTTGTTTCGTTCTACCAGCCTCTCGGCATCTCCGCATGGAGACATTATTTCACTCATGGCATGCGTTGTGTGCTATGAAAGATTGTGTTGATAAGGGCAAAAACAGAAGAGAGCCACAGACCTGCTTTGTTATTTGGATTCAAAAGTAAATAGTTACGGCAGTGAGTTTGTATCCTCTTTGGTAATGCAAGAGAGAGAAAAGTGAATTGCATGCACAACTGGCTAAAATATTTAGGGATATATATATATATATATACATATATATTCATACATACATATACATACACATACACATATACATATACATATATGTATATATGTGTATATATATATATATATTCTTCAGTTAGATACTATCATGGGCTCCCTAGAAAGTTACCAACCACTGCTACTCAGAGACATCATTTAAAACATCCTCCTTTTCTCCTTCCTCTTTCAGTTCACATGGAATCTTTTCTTTTTTTTTTTTTTTTTTATTAACTTGAATATTTTTTATATACATTTCGAGTGTTATTCCCTTTCCCGGTTTCCGGGCAAACATCCCCCTCCCCCCTCCCCTTCCTTATGAGTGTTCCCCTCCCCACCCTCCCCCCATTGCCGCCCTCCCCCCAACAGTCTAGTTCACTGGGGGTTCAGTCTTAGCAGGACCCAGGGCTTCCCCTTCCACTCGTGTTCTTACTAGATATTCATTGCTACCTATGAGGTCAGAGTCCAGGGTCATCCATGTATAGTCTTTTAGGTAGTGGCTTAGTCCCTGAAGCTCTGGTTGCTTGGCATTGTTGTACATATGGGGTCTCAGAGCCCTTCAAGCTCTTCCAGTTCTTTCTCTGATTCCTTCAACGGGGTCCTATTCTCAGTTCAGTGGTTTGCTGCTGGCATTCGCCTGTGTTTGCTGTATTCTGGCTGTGTCTCTCAGGAGCGATCTACATCCGGCTCCTGTCGGTCTGCACTTCTTTGCTTCATCCATCTTGTCTAATTGGGTGGCTGTATGTATATGGGCCACATGTGGGGCAGGCTCTGAATGGGTGTCCCTTCATCTCTGTTTTAATCTTTTGCCTCTCTTCCCTGCCAAGGGTATTCTTGTTCCCTTTTAAAGAAGGAGGAAGCATTCACATTTTGATCATCCGCCTTGAGTTTCATTTGTTCTAGGCATCTAGGGTAATTCAAGCATTTGGGCTAATAGCCACTTATCAATGAGTGCATACCATGTATGTCTTTCTGTGATTGGGTTAGCTCACTCAGGATGATATTTTCCAGTTCCAACCATTTGCCTAAGAATTTCATAAAGTCGTTGTTTTTGATAGCTGAGTAATATTCCATTGTGTAGATGTACCACATTTTCTGTATCCATTCCTCCGTTGAAGGGCATCTGGGTTCTTTCCAGCTTCTGGCTATTATAAATAAGGCTACATGAACATAGTGGAGCACGTGTCTTTTTTATATGTTGGGGCATCTTTGGGTATATGCCCAAGAGAGGTATAGCTGATCCTCAGGCAGTTCAATGTCCAATTTTCTGAGGAACCTCCAGACTGATTTCCAGAATGGTTGTAGCAGTCTGCAACCCCACCAACAATGGAGGAGTGTTCTCCTTTCTCCACATCCTCGCCAGCATTTGCTGTCACCTGAGTTTTTGATCTTAGCCATTCTCACTGGTGTGAGGTGAAATCTCAGGGTTGTTTTGATTTGCATTTCCTGATGACTAAAGATGTTGAACATTTCTTTTAGGTGTTTCTCAGCCATTCGGCATTCCTCAGCTGTGAATTCTTTTGTTTAGCTCTGAACCCCATTTTTTTAATAGGGTTATTTGTCTCCCTGCGTCTAACTTTTTTGAGTTCTTTGTATATTTTGGATATAAGGCCTTATCTGTTGTAGGATTGGTAAAGATCTTTCCCAATCTGTTGGTTGCCGCTTTGTCCTAACCACAGTGTCCTTTGCCTTACAGAAGCTTTGCAGTTTTATGAGATCCCATTTGTTTCCATTCTTGATCTTAGAGCATAAGCCATTGGTGTTTTGTTCAGGAAATTTTTTCCAGTGCCCATGTGTTCCAGATGCTTCCTAGTTTTTCTTCTATTAGTTTGAGTGTGTCTGGTTTGATGTGGAGGTCCTTGATCCACTTGGACTTAAGCTTTGTACAGGGTGATAAGCATGGATCGATCTGCATTCTTCTACATGTTGACCTCCAGTTGAACCAGCACCATTTGCTGAAAATGCTATCTTTTTTCCATTGGATGGATTTGGCCCTTTGTCAAAAATCAAGACCATAGGTGTGTGGGTTCATTTCTGGGTCTTCAATTCTGTTCCATTGGTCTATCTGTCTGTCTCTGTACCAATACCATGCAGTTTTTATCACTATTGCTCTGTAATACTGCTTGAGTTCAGGGATAGTGATTCCCCTGAAGTCCTTTTTTTATTGTTGAGGATAGTTTTAGCTATCCTGGGTTTTTGTTATTCCAGATGAATTTGCAAATTGTTCTGTCTAACTCTTTTGAAGAATTGATTGGTATTTTGATGGGGATTGCATTGAATCTGTAGATCGCTTTTGGTAAAATGGCCATTTTTACTATATTAATCCTGCCAATCCATGAGCATGGGAGATCTTTCCATCTTCTGAGGTCTTCTTCAATTTCTTTTCTTCAGTGTCTTGAAGTTCTTATTGTACAGATCTTTTTTTTACTTGCTTGGTTAAAGTCACACCGAGGTACTTTTATTATTTTGGGTCTATTATGAAGGGTGTCATTTCCCTAATTTCTTTCTCGGCTTGTTTCTCTTTTGTGTAGAGGAAGGCTACTGATTTATTTGAGTTAATTTTATACCCAGCCACTTTGCTGAAGTTGTTTATCAGCTTTAGTAGTTCTCTGGTGGAACTTTTGGGATCACTTAAATATACTATCATATCATCTGCAAATAGTGATATTTTGACTTCTTTCTTTTCCAATCTGTATCCCTTGACCTCCTTTTTTGTTGTCTGATTGCTCTGGCTAGAACTTCAAGAACTATATTGAATAAGTAGGGAGAGAGGGGCAGCCTTGTTAGTCCCTGATTTTAGTGGGATTGCTTCAAGTTTCTCTCCATTTAGTTTAATGTTAGCAACTGGTTTGCTGTATATGGCTTTTACTATGTTTAGGTATGGTCCTTGAATTCTATTCTTTCCAGGACTTTTATCATGAAGGGGTGTTGAATTTTGTCAAATGCTTTCAGCATCTAATGAAATGATCATGTGGTTTTGTTCTTTCAGTTTGTTTATATAATGGATCACGTTGATGGTTTTCCAGATATTAAACCATCCCTGCATGCCTGGGATGAAGCTTACTTGATCATGGTGGATGATTGTTTTGATGTGCTCTTGGATTCGGTTTGCCAGAATTTTGTTGAGTATTTTTGCATGCCGATGTTCATAAGGGAAATTGGTCTGAAGTTCTCTTTTCTTTGTTGGGTCTTTTGTGTGGTTTAGGTATAAGAGTAATTGTGGCTTCATAGAAGGAATTCGTAGTGCTCCATCTGTTTCAATTTTGTGGAATAGTTTGGATAATATTGGTATGAGGTCTTCTATGAAGGTCTGATAGAATTCTGCACTAAACCCGTCTGGACCTGGGCTCTTTTTTGGTTGGGAGACCTTTAATGACTGCTTCTATTTCCTTAGGAGTTATGGGGTTGTTTAACTGGTTTATCTGTTCCTGATTTAACTTCGGTACCTGGTATCTGTCTAGAAATTGTCCATTTCCTGTAGATTTTCAAGTTTTGTTGAATATAGGCTTTTATAGTAAGATCTGATGATTTTTTGAATTTCTTCTGAATCTGTAGTTATGTCTCCCTTTTCATTTCTGATTTTGTTAATTTGGACACATTCTCTGTGTCCTCTCATTAGTCTGGCTAGGGGTTTATCTATCTTGTTGATTTTCTCAAAGAACCAACTTTTGGTTCTGTTGATTCTTTCTATGGTCCTTTTTGTTTCTACTTGGTTGATTTCAGCTCTGAGTTTGATTATTTCCTGCCTTCTACTCCTCCTGGGTGTATTTGCTTCTTTTTGTTCTAGAGCTTTTAGGTGTGCTGTCAAGCTGCTGACATATGCTCTTTCCTGTTTCTTTCTGCAGGCACTCAGCGCTATGAGTTTTCCTCTTAGCACAGCTTTCATTGTGTCCCATAAGTTTGGGTATGTTGTACCTTCATTTTCATTAAATTCTAAAAAGTTTTTAATTTCTTTTCTTTATTTCTTCCTTGACCAGGTTATCATTGAGTAGAGCATTGTTCAATTTCCACGTATATGTGGGCATTCTTCCCTTATTGTTATTGAAGACCAGCTTTTAGGCCGTGGTGGTCCGATAGCACGCATGGGATTATTTCTATCTTTCTGTACCTGTTGAGGCCTGTTTTTTGACCAATTATATGGTCAATTTTGGAGAAAGTACCATGAGGAGCTGAGAAGAAGGTATATCCTTTTGCTTTAGGGTAGAACGTTCTATAAATATCCGTTAAGTCCATTTGGCCTCATGACTTCTCTTAGTCTGTCTACGTCTCTGTTTAATTTCTGTTTCCATGATCTGTCCATTGATGAGAGTGGGGTGTTGAAATCTCCTACTATTATTGTGTGAGGTGCAATGTGTTTTGAGCTTTAGTAAGGTTTTTTTTTTTATGTATGTAGGTGCCCTTGTATTTGGGGCATAGATATTGAGGATTGAGAGTTCATCTTGGTGGAGTTTTCCTTTGATGAATATGAAGTGTCCTTCCTTATCTTTTTTGATGACTTTTAGTTGAAAATTGATTTTATTTGATATTAGAATGGCTACTCCAGCTTGCTTCTTCTGACCATTTGCTTGGAAAGTTTTTTCCAGCCTTTTCACTCTGAGGTAGTGTCTGTCTTTGTCTCTGAGGTGTGTTTCCTGTAGGCAGCAGAATGCAGGGTCCTCGTTATGTATCCAGTTTGTTAATCTATGTCTTTTATTGGGGAGTTGAGGCCATTGATGTTGAGAGATATTAAGGAATAGTGATTATTGCTTCCTGTTATATTCATATTTGGATGTGAGGTTATGTTTGTGTGCTATTCTTCTTTTGTTTTGTTGCCAAGATGATTAGTTTCTTGCCTCTTCTAGGGTATAGCTTGCCTCCCTATGTTGGGCTTTACCATTTATTATCCTTTTTGTAGTGCTGGATTTGTAGAAAGATATTGTGTAAATTTGGTTTTGTCATGGAATATCTTGGTTTCTCCATCTATGTTTATTGAGAGTTTTGCAGGATACAGTAGCCTGGGCTGGCATTTGTGTTCTCTTAGGGTTCAGTATGACATCAGTCCAGGATCTTCTGGCCTTCATAGTTTCTGGTAAAAGTCTGGTGTGATTCTGATAGGTCTGCCTTTATATGTTACTTGACCTTTTTTTCCTTTACTGCTTTTAATATTCTTTCTTTATTTTGTGCGTTTTGTGTTTTGACTATTATGTGACGGGAGGTGTTTCTTTTCTGGTCCAATCTATTTGGAGTTCTGTAGGCTTCTTGTATCCCTATGGGTATCTCTTTTTTTGGTTAGGGAAGTTTTCTTCTATGATTTTGTTGAAGATATTTACTGGTCCTTTGAGCTGGGAGTCTTCACTCTCTTCTATACCTATTATCCTTAGGTTTGATCTTCTCATTGAGTCCTGGATTTCCTGTATGTTTTGGACCAGTAGCTTTTTCCGCTTTACATTATCTTTGACAGTTGAGTCAATGACTTCTATGGAATCTTCTGCTTCTGAGATTCTCTCTTCCATCTCTTGTATTCTGTTGGTGAAGCTTGTATCTACAGCTCCTTGTCTCTTCTTTTGGTTTTCTATATCCAGGGTTATTTCCATGTGTTCTTTCTTGATTGCTTCTATTTCCATTTTTAATTCCTTCAACTGTTTGATTGTGTTTTCCTGGAATTCTTTCAGGGATTTTTGTGATTCCTCTCTGTAGGCTTCTACTTGTTTATTAATGTTTTCCTGTGTTTCTCTAAGGGAGTTCTTCACGTCTTTCTTGAAGTCCTCCAGCATCATGATCAAATATGATTTTGAATCTAGATCTTGCTTTTCTGGTGTGTTTGGATGCTCCATGTTTGTTTTGGTGGGAGAATTGGGCTCCGATGATGTCATGTAGTCTTGGTTTCTGTTGCTTGGGTTCCTGCGCTTGCCTCTCGCCATCAGATTATCTCTAGTGTTACTTTGTTCTGCTATTTCTGACAGTGGCTAGACTGTCCTATAAGCCTGTGTGTCAGGAGTGCTGTAGACCTGTTTTACTGTTTTCTTTCAGCCAGTTATGGGGACAGAGTGTTCTGCTTTCGTGTGTAGTTTTTCCCCTCACAGGTCTTCAGCTGTTCCTGTGGGCCTGTGTCTTGAGTGCACCAGGCAGGTCAGGTTCCTTCCGGGAGCCTCCGTGCACCAGGGTTCCAGATGGCCTCTGGTGTTTTCCTCTGGCGTCCGAGATGTGTGTGCAGAGAGCAGTCTCTTCTGGTTTCCCAGGCGTGTCTGCCTCTCTGAAGGTTTAGCTTTCCCTCCCACGGGATTTGGGTGCAGAGAACTGTTTATCCGTTCTGTTTCTTTCAGGTTCCGGCGGTGTCTCAGGCGCAGGGGTCCTGCCGCTCCTGGGCCCTCCCCCACGGGCACCCAGAGGCCTTATACAGTTTCCTCTTGGGCCAGGGATGTGGGCAGGGGTGGGCAGTGTTGGTGGTCTCTTCCGCTCTGCAGCCTCAGGCGTGCCCACCTGACCAGGCGGTGAGGTCTCTCTCCCACGGGTTCTGGGAGCAGAGAGCTGCTGCCGAATCTTTTCTTTCCATATAAACTCTGGGCAGTAATTCTGTCCTCCCATCCATTCGTTCTGTAAATGCAGAACAATCACTGTGCTGGAGACTATGCTAAGCTGAGGAAATACTGTTGAACAACAGCAGCTAAAACCCCACCCTTGGATTCTAGTCTAGGATCTACTCTGGTTGCAGGAATAAAATGCCCCTGTTCAGTTTCCTTTCCTGTCCCTAATCACCCCACAATGCCAACGCCCTGCAAAGTCCGAGGAGATGAATGCCCTCTAGAATGAAGAGAAGATTCGGGTGCCGATACCATCCTTAATCCCCATGGATTCATCTTGCTTTGAAGGATTCATGGATTCTTGGGACTCCAGGATCCCACAAGATCACGTTTTTGTAAATGTACACAGGTTTGCGTTTAGAATATTTAGAACAGAGCTACGCTGAAGGACAAAGCGGACTCTCTGTTTGAACTTCACTGCCGATCCCCCTACCACCTCCCGTCTCTGTCAATCTACCTTCCCCAGTGGTCTCTGAGGCAGCTGCTAGAGTTGTCTTCATAAAATCCCCAATGGCTCCCTGCTGACTTCTTAATACAGCTCAGTCTTTTAAACAAGTGTTCAGGGACCTCATGATCTGCGTTTACCCCCTACCACTTTTTAACAGTCTCGGTTTCCATTGCAGCCATTAGCGCGTGCTGCAGTCTTCTCCGGTGATCACTTGTGCTGTCCCCAGGCAGGCGGCACGTTCCCACCTCCTCACCTGTGCATGCAGCACGCTCCCACCTCCTCACCTGCGCTCACCACGGAATGCCCATTACCTGTCTCACTAATCAAAATCTATGCAACCTTCAAGGCCCAGCTCATTTACAGCTCCTACCCGAAGCCTTTCCCCATCACTCTGCCAGAATTAATTGCTTCCTCCTCCGCGCTCATGCATCCCACCTCATTCTTCTGCTTAGCACTTTTTTTTTTATATTGCTTCATCCAAAGAAAAACTGCTTACGTTTCTGTTTCCGCAACCCTCTTGCATGCTTCAGAATCAAGGTCACGGGTTCATGGCCGTCATCACTGTATCTTCCGATGCTTTCGTTATAAAACGACTCCACAAACCATCACACATTACTGGATCACAGTCACATGCTAAGTTTCTGTGAGATCAGCTGTGGTCAGTTGCATCGGTAATTCCATCTTTAAAATGTATGCTCGCGACTAGGCATAAGACAGTGCCGGGTTGAGAGCTCGTTTGTCTACTTTCTTTATAAGCTAGGACAAATGACTTCACTCCTTCGATCCTCGTTTTTCTTGTCTACAAGTGGGCATTACACTTAGCTTAGTGAACTGTTAGGAAGACAAAACACCAAGTGTTTACTAGGGTGCCTGTCACATCATAGTGAGGAATCTGTAATGAGCATTATTAACATTTTATTTTAGGAGACATCAAAGTTTACATTATTGACCTCTCACTGTGTGTGAACTTGTCTCCTGCCTTGCTGTTTTATTTCATTTCCCAGCCATCCCCATCCCTGTGATGGTTTACTTATGTTATAGGTGAAGAAACCAGGAAATCCGGATCTGGGCTTATAGGCAACCAACCAGTGAGGGGTTTGCATGGGAACCTCATCCTCAGACCAGTTGTTTGTTTCTTAATGCGTGTTAGTGTTTTATTCGCACATATGTATGTGTACCATACATGTGTTTGGAGCCCATGGGGCTCAAAAGAAGGCACCAATCCCCCTGGAACTGGAGTTCCAGATTGTTATGAGCCACTCTATGGTGTTAGGAACTGAGTCCAGGTCCTCTGCAAGAGCAGCCAGTGCTCTTAACTGCTCAACTCTCTCCAGAGCCAACACACTCTTAGCTATCGACACTGTTAGGTGGGTTTGATAATTAAAAAAGTAAATGTTCCTATTTTGATGGGACAGAGAAGATGTATGGTGGCGCTGTTCCTAATTAGAACAGGCACAGCAGTGTATGCCACGCACGGCATTGGTGGCAATGGTTTCTTCTGACACCGACCACTTTCCTGGCTCTCTGCAGGGCCTTTATTTTTCTTTTCCAGATTTTTTCCTGCTCGTTTTCTAAACGATTTACTCAGCTATAATATGTCAAGGTAAATTAGCTTATTATTTCCTCGAAACCTTTCCCCAAACTAGAAATAGGTAGAAGTTGAGTTAGGTCAGATGACACAATGCCTTTAACATATCTAGCTTTTTAATAATCAGTTCTAAACTTCTGTTTGGTTTCCTAGGAGTTTCACTGTGATGAGCAAAAATGGTGCCTCTGGCACTAGCCAGAGTTTCATTCGCCATCACAGCCATCCGACAGGTTTGCTATTGCCTGAGACTGACTTCCCCTGAGCTAGCAATTTCCTATGGTCTAACTAAACACTGCTTTGTATTATACTTCATTTTAAATAATCCCCAGGTCCAGATCAAAGCACTATCCAAGCATCTCCCATCTCTGAAACTTTAGAACTTGCACGTTCTTGCTTTGCTTTTAGTGTTTTCTTTCTTTTCTAAAAATATCATTAGTTCTTCGAGAGCTCCATTCATGCTTGATTATACTCGCCCCACCCCAACTCTTTCCATATCCACGCCTCCTCCTTCCAACTCTGTGTCCTTTTCTTTTCTTTTAAACCAATCAAGACCAGTGTGTGCTACCTGACTATTCTTGAATGGGTAGCCTTCTCTGGGAGCACGGTCACCTTACCAAGGATTGAACTTTCTGGGGAAACTGATTCTCCATCTCCCAGCAGCTAACACTGTCAGTCCCTCCATGGCTAATGGTGGTATCTTATGCCCAACTCCCCTTCCCCAGCTTGGATTCAGTCTGTCTTAAGTTTGCACAAGCGATGTGCACACTGTTGTGACTTCTGGAGGTTCCTATGTGCAGCTGCACTGTCGTGCCTAGAAGATAGGGTTTCCTTGGCTTTTACACTCTTTTTGGCACCTCATCTGCAATGATCCCTGAGCCTTAGGAGAAGGCGCATAGATTACAGTAAAGGGAACAGTATATGTGTTCCATTTAGGGCTGAGTATTCTACAGTCTTATTTTCTGTGCCTTGACCAATGTAGGTATCTGTGTTAATTACTATCTGTTGATGAGGGAGGAGAGCTCTCATTATTTCATGGGTATAACTATAAGTTATTAGGGGTAGGTTTGATACATGTCAACCTAGCAAAATAATAGTGTTAGTTCTCCACAAGGTCCTATGGCCTTCCTAGCTACATGTTTTTAACATGTAATGGTGCCAGATAATGGTTTCATCCTGTGAAGCGTGACGTAAATAGGAACAGAAAGCTGTTGGTTACTTTCATGATGTTTTCTTGCTATTCAATACTTTCCCTCAAATATTCAGAAATTTAATATCTACAAGTGAGAATTTTATGGTTGAATTTTTTATTTTTTATAATGCTAAACCCAACAGCTCTCTCCTTCCTCTCTCACCCCCTCCCTTCTTTTCTTCAACTATAGATTAGTAAAATATATATGATAATAAAAATATGAAAAATGTTGCTCAGGTATACTCTTAACTGCAGTTCTACTATATGTAAATTTTAACATTTTCATGATTAAGGACACTTGTAAATTTATATATGTATATATGTGAATAGTATATTAATTTTTCACTATTTGTAATCTCATTTGAAGGGTTTTTCCTTTATAAATATTTAATTAATCATTTAAAATTTGTATTCCCCAATTGTAAACACAGTACGTTATTTATTTTGCGAAGCTTAAAACAAAGATTTGAAGTGAGATTTTAAATTGGGAATGGTGAGTCGACTGAGTCTTATTTATATTCCCTTCAGCCCTTGAAAATGAAATGACTGAGATATCGATTAATTGGCTAATTAGTTAATTAATTGTGTGTGTGAATGTGTGTGCATGCCATACATATGTAAGAGTCAAAGAATTGGCTTTTTCTCAGGGATCTCAGGGGTCAAACTCAGGCACAGTGGCAAGCACTCAGGCACGGTGGTAAGCACCTTTACCCACTGAGCCACCTTACCAGTCCGTGACTAAGATTTTTAAATGTGGTAACTTGGAAGCACAAAATGAAATTAATTAATTTTCATAAATCAAAAGAAGGTGTGAGGAGAGAGAGAGAGAGAGAGAGAGAGAGAGAGAGAAAAGAGAGAGAGAGAAAGAGAGAGAGAGTTCACTGACCAAGCTGAGTACCCATGGAGCCATCATCATGTCTCCCTCCTCTGAACTTTCTCATTCTGTTTCTTTCAGGAAGGACAACAAGGGATTCTTCCCTGAATACACACTGACATTCAGGGAGTTCTCAATAAAGAGTCTGCCCCACCTGCATTTATGGTGAAGCTCAAGAGTTGAGGTTCATTTCTGTCAAGAATTTAGAGGACAGAAGATGAAGTATTGGACACAAGATGAACTATTGGATTTTATTTGAGGAAAGGTTAAAAAAAAAGTCAGTACTGGGAAACAACAAAGAAACAGAATTCTAGAGAAAACTGATAGTTCTTCAGAGAACAGAAAAAGTTATCAAAACCACACTATATTACCACAAACACAAGAAAAAACATTAGTCAAGTACAGTATACTGTGATAAAAACAAAACAACCCCCCCAGAAAAGTAATGAACTCCTAGAATTAAAAAAATAAGAAATATGTGTATGCAAGATATGTGTGTAGAGTGCATTTTGCTCTCACAGAGGCCAGAAGAGGGCACCAGACCTCTTGGATCTAGAATTACAGGCACTTATGAGCTGTCCCCTGTGGGTGCTGGGAAGGAAATTCTGTTCTTCTGCAGTATGTACTCTTAACCACTGAATCATCTCTCAAGTCTGCAAAATAAACACTTTTAAAAAAAGACTTCTGGAAGAGACAGCAGAGGGGGAGGTAGAAACAAATGCCACAACAAAAGCAATAATAATGCAAAGGAAGAAGACAGGAGAAAAATCAGAAATTACCTCACCCTAAGAATAGCATTCACATTTTGCAGGTTTTAAAGTTTAGTTTAGTTTAGTTTGCTATCCGGATTTTACACCTAGCTTTTACACAGCTGAAAGGCACACAATTGGCCCTGTATATTTTTAATATTACCAGGAGATAACATCTTCTGGGGGCTGGAGAGAGGGCTCAGGTGGTTAAGAGCGAGGACTGCTCTTCAGAGGTCCTGAGTTCAAAATCCTAGCAAATCACAACAGGTCCAACCATCTGTAAAAGAAATCTGATACCTTGCTCTGTGTGTGTCTGAAGACAGCTAATAGTGTGTATGATATATAAAATAAATAAAAATCTTAAAAATATAAACAAAAATTCTCATGTTATTTGTTTATAATTTTTATTTTATTTTATGCGTTGGGTGTTCTTCTTGCACATGTGAATGCTTGGTGCCCTCAGAGGTTAGCAGAGGAGAGCAGACACCCTGGAATTGGAGTTACGGGTGGTTATAAACAATCAGGTGGGTGCCGAGAATCCATCCTGAGTCCTCTAGAGGAACAACCACCTCCTCACCCCTCCCCATGTTAGTATATTATATTAATATTAAAAGGCATTATAAAGTGTCTGCATGTTCGCCCAGAGAGGGGCTGGGTTCCGATTTACTTTTTACACTGCCATGCCTGCTTCTTGGTCCCCAGCATTACTCTTAGGATTCGCACTCAACTCTTAAATGAACCATTGCTCTTCCTCTGCTTCAACCATGTGATTAGGTGACAGGCACCGGGCTGGGTGAGGGCTCCAATTTATCATAATATAATAATAATATTATTAGCCCCTCCATCCTTTGGCTACCGTGCTGAGAAAGGCTGATGCATGGCCCATCAGAAATTCCTCGTTGAGAACCCGGGTGAGGTGGGTAATCCTGGAGCTACCATGTGAGCCTGGGCTCCCATAACAGTCAGCCTGAGAACTTCAAGTATAGAGTCATGGGGAGGAGAGGAGGAGGAGAGAGCCAGTGACTGGAAGAGAGAGGACACCGAGGAGAGGATTGAGCCCAACAGCCGTTACAGCACTGAGTAAGGCTCCTGAAGCCGGCCTCACTCTATGCCTTTCTGGAATCTGTCACATCAGTTGACGTGTCCTTCACACCTCTGGTGCTCACGGAACATGATCGTCTTTTTATTATTTAAAAATTATTAAGCCTTCCCCAGTGTAACTTCAGAAATGGGAGATAATATTCAAGTTGTTTTTAGAGCAGATGGTTGATAAACATTGTCAAACTGAACTGACCTAAGTGAACGTCCCCGGAGGAGAATCATCAGCGTACAGTATGGGTTTTAGAAGCTGGCTGACAGAGGGTTGAATGGTGACTTCTAAAACATTTGACAATTAGCTTCATGTGTATAATAGCTTCTTCACTTTCATGTTCATTAACACTATAACCCCTAGCATTTGTGGAGCTCCCGTGTGAGGCATATGGTAACCCGTGGTTTGCAGTTCTGGGTAAATTAATCCCAGGGGCAGATTTTCTCATGGCATTGTTCTGATCTGAAAAGCAAGAATTTACTGAAATAACCAACAGGAAGCATGGAGCCCAGACAATGCTCTTCTTCCCCCTTTTCCCTCAGGACATAATTTTAACTCTTCCCAGTGCATGGCCAGAATCTGGAAGCCCCTGACTTTTGCACGACAGATGAATCTGTTTCCTGTTTGTCCTCTAACTTGTTATCCTTTATCTCAAGGCCTTTTACAGCAAGTGGTGTGAGTGGATGATCAAGACAAGCCTGGAAACCCCAGCAGAGGCAAAGGTATGTTGTGCTTCATATAGGCAGAGTAAGAGTCACAGAGACACCAACTCTTTTTAGTTTGTAAATTTAAAGTTCTCATTACTAGTAGGTACGATACTCATCTCTTTCTTCCCCAAACCAAGAAAGCTGGTTCTGAAGTTCACATGGAAAGTTAGACAAATGGGAACCACCAGGGGATTTCTGAGAACAAACACCAGTGAAGACGAATTAGCCTCTTCTGAATAGCAATAGCGTTCTACGACTTCAGTAATTAAAACAGTGGGATCTGCTTCTCTGAGTGGACAAAAAGACCATAAAACAGACTAGAAAGGCTATGAAAAGATCTAGCTAAGAAAATGATTTTGTAGATTAAGTAGCTTAAGGTGATATCAAAATCCATTACTGACTTATGCACATGGTTGGCATGTTTCTAACATGTGTACGTAGTGCTGCAACAGACAGAATTCAATTTTCATATGTTCCCATTGAGCAAAATTACACACGCAATCTGTCTTTCCGAATCATCTGTAGATTAAAATGTTATAAAAAACAGGTAGAAAAAAGTTATTTACTTTAGTCAATATATTGTAAAAAAGCCCAAGGGTCCAGCAAATGGGGGCCTTGATAAACTGTGGTTCAATCTGGGTATTGAATGCTAATGAGTTTCAGCAACACAGAGGAGTGGGCTTCCCTGAGGTGGCGAGGCGGGGCAGCTTAGGCAGCCAAGCACTGGAGCTCCCAGGGGTGGTAAGTAAGCTTGCAGCAAAAGTACAATGACCTGAGTCCAATCCCAGAACCTTGTGAAAAAGCCAGGCATGTGGCACATGTGTATTCCCCAAGCGTGGAGAAGCAGAGACAGGAAGATAAGCTCTCTGAGGTTGGCTTGCCAGCCAGCCTAGCCACTCTGGAAGAGTTCTAGGTCAGTAAGAGACCCTTCAAACAGAGAAAGAAACAACATGGACAAAGCTGCCTGTGGGATGATCAAGGTTGTCCCTTCAGTTTTAAATATGAGCATGTACATGTGCACACACATGCACATACACATGCACATACACATGAAGAGGGTATACACACAGAGACACAGAGGACACCTAGAGGGGACAGACACAGACACAGACACACACACACACACACACACACACACACACACACACACCTGGGGCATGGTGGTGCCTCTCTAATTCCACACTAGGAAGAAGGCAGGAGGATCAGCTTTAGATCTCATCTCAGATGTGTTAGTTTGGTTAAAATCTAGTTTGGGGTTGACACGAAAAAGAAAAGATCTCAAAAAAAAAAGAAGTAAGCAAACAAACAAAAGTAGGTGGCATGATTGAATACTGGTGTTCACTTGTATAGCAAAGGAAGTATGTTCGTCATTGTTGCTATATTCAGGTAAAGAAACACTCATGAACTACAGGAGAGAGGTGACTCAGAGGAAAGGGGAGTCTATTAATGGAGATAAAGATAAAAGTAAAACTCATCCATGCATGCTTTTAAATTTCTTTTTATCATGGTTTATATTAATTTTCAAAAAAAGCAGAAAGGGTTAAAACCTTTGCAGATGAGCACATACGTGTAAGAAACATGCTAACCTTTAAACATAATATCCATTTTAGTCCCCACAAGAGTCCCACGAGGTTTTAGTTTAATCTCTGTTTTATGGATGAGAAAACAACAGCAGCTCAAGTGCTTTGCTTTGTTCACCAATTCTCTGTTTATTCTCCTCTGTCTTCGCTTTCATGGCCACAGCTCAATCCAACTTCCTGCCAGTCTGCAGGAGCTTATTTTCACTATAACTCAGCAGCCATCTTTCGACTCTGACTCTTTTGCAATTAAAATACTACTTTATAGCATTTTTAAAATAAAATCCTTCAGGGTCATGGCCTGGGCTTGCTCCAGCCTTCTGAGTGACATTATGAGTCGTATTGACACACATACTCACTTCATATTTACCTCTTGGCTTCAGAGCTAATCATCCTTATGTACAGAGTACTGAAACGAGGATATGTAAAATAAAATCTGTGAAGGTTTGTGGAGCTTACATAGTTTCAATTAAATTGAATGTCCATCTGGGGTCAGGTAGGTTTTTCTTTATTCTCAATTTATATCAAAAAGAAACAAGATCCAGGAATGCTAAGACTAGCTAGAGTCTGTACTAACACCTTTGACTAGAAGATAAGGGCGTTTTCCATCACACTACTGATATCTCTAGATGGTCTCCTCCTAACTCTGTAACTGTACCATATGCATTACAGTAAAATGTCTGATTTGATTATTCTAGGGATGAGGACATGACAGTAATTTATGTTTCATTTTAGGGAAAGACCAACTATTTTACAAAAGTAACTTTGTAACATCTGGACATTCCCACCAGTAGTGAGGAGGGCTCTGCTTAACTGCTCTTTTATATTCTCTTATACCGCTACAATGAATATGATGAGACCTGTGAGAGATGATCTGGTATAGCTTTTAACTTGTGTCTCATGGCGAATAAAGCTGAGAATGTTCAAAACGTGGTCCTCGGCCTCCCCGCAGCATAGACCATAAACCACCACTTGGAGGCTTGAGCGCACTCTAGAACTTCAGGTCCCACCTCAGACTTACAGTTTCAGATCTGCCTCAGACCACGAGGTGGTTAGCTCCACTCTAAGATCCTGCTCAGTGGCAGTCCCCTGTAATTTTGTGTTTTGGAGTCTCTCAGAGATGGGGTTAAACATGACGATCCACAGAAAAGGATAAACTTGAAGTGTCCGTTGGTCATCACATCACGCCGGACAGTCACGTTTCCAACTTTGTGACAGAGCTGGATATTCTGGTTCTGGAAGCCCTAGTACTTCAGAAGAATGGAATCCTGGTTGCCAAAAGACAGCCCCCAGCTAGCCTCACACTCAGATTCCTTGAGGACATCACCTCTACCTGAATTCATCCCTGTGACTGTCCGGTTTGGTCCCTTTTTCATTTATGAATTCCAAAGGCTGTTATGGTATTCGTCAACTTGATAGCTCACGTATTTTGTTCAAAAGTAGCTTGTGTGTCTGGTATTCGTGTTTTGCTTATTGTATAGGAGATGCTTCAGATTATAAAAACAGAGATTATTTCCTGGAGGGAGAGCAACGGAAAAGTTGTAAACTAATACAACAAATTATATTTTCCTAAACCTTTTGTAGCATTAGGTATTTCTTTATTCCGACACTTTTACATTATTTTAGATATTTCTATACGCTTTCCTGGTTGAGAAAGAAGAGTATTTGCCTGTGGAGAGGTGTAGGGAGACACTAGGGAGTTAAGAGCACCATGCTTTTGTGAGGGTCAGACTTCTGTTCCCACACCCACACTGGGCAACCCACAGCCACGAGTAACTCCGGCTCAGTGGGGATCCAAGACCCACTTGGCCTCATCGGGCACCTGTGTAGATATGGCAGACACACATTCACACAAATAAAAAAATTAATACTAAAAAGAGCGAGGAGCCAGAGAGGTTGAGGACACTTAGAAAAGGAATCAACCAAGCAAAGTTTATGGAACTCAGAGACTAAAGCAGCAAGTATGGGGCCAAACGGCCTGCACCCGGTCCCTGTGCTTTGTATCATGGGCTCTCGGGTAGTGGTTATGGGGGCTCCTGAACCTGTAGAACAAGTGGGTTCCCTGGTTCTTGTGCCTGCTCTTGGGCTATTTTCCTTATCCAACTTCAGGTGACGGTTTTGTTTTAGTAGTTATACTATTTAGTTATAATAGTAAATATCAATATTATTAGATATTATTAATACTTATAATAAATTTTAGTTACGATATCTCATTTTGTCATGTTTGAGTGTTATATCTTAAAAGTTTCTTATTATCTTTTCAAAAATTTTTTTATTCCTTTTCTCATACATTCTGTCCCAACCATAGTGTGCTCTTCCCCGCATTCATCTAGTTGTGTCTCCGCCAGAGCCCCTCCTCCTCCACTTCCCCTTCAGAAAAGAGCAGGCCTCCTAGATATCAGGATAACACAGCACACATAACAAGAGACTGTTGGGGGATAGTCTTGAACTCAGGTACAGAGACAACCCCTCCTGAACAGAACACCACAGAGTGAGGTACTGAGAGCAACACAACAAACGGGACCATGAAACGGAAAAAGTCAGGGCAAAGGACACCCATCAATAGGACAAATGGAAGCCTGTTCTTATCTATTGAAAATCAGAAAGGGATTGGATCTGGAGGACCATGGACATGGGGACGAACTGGGAGAAGTAGAGGGAGAGGAAACTGTAATCAGGAATCTATTTTCAGTAAAAGTGGGAAAAAGAGTACTCATTTAAAAAGAGAGAGAGAGGATTTTTATTTTTGAAAAATCTGTGAAATTCAGAGAAGTTTATGGGGAAGTGAAAA